>NW_027672830.1:0-132000 GCF_964194105.1 Spermophilus citellus | reverse complement strand
TTATCCATTCATCCACTGAAGGACATCTAGGTTGGCTCCACAGTTTAACTATTGTGAATTGTGCTGCTATAAACATTGATGTGGCTGTGTCCCTGTAATATTGTCCTATTAGCATCTTTTAAAAAAACATTCATAAAGAACAGTGAAACACTCTAGATCTAATAACAGTGCAACAGTGTGTGTGTGTGTGTGTGTGTGTGTGTGTGTGTGTGTGTGTTTGGGGTGGGCAGTTGGCCACCTCTTGAAGAATTGAGGCAATGGAACAATTATAGCCACCTCTTGAAGAGTTGAGGAAAAGGAGTAATTATTGCACAATCAGGCTGGAGAGGAGCTGCCTTATAAAATGTCTATATATTGTGGAGGGGAAGTTCCTTTGTAATGTGTTCAAATGGTCATATGTTCTTGTAAACTTAAAATACTTCTTTTTAAAAATATAATCATTTTTTTCTCTGACTTTCCCATTACATATTATTTCATTTGGAGTAACAATGGATATTGTTTGGGTCCAGCCAAAGTGATTTTTGATTTGGAATATTTGAGTTTGGAGAGCTATAGAGTTTGTAATCACTTCTTTAGACATTAACTTATATTTAGTTTTGCATGTGTTATAACAATCAAAAAACTTTCCACCTCTCACTTGTTGACTGATACTGGCTTAATTATATAAAAATCAAAGTCCAGAGGTTTTATCCTCATGTAGACATATCCTGTAGTACTAAGCACTGGAAATATAGGAGCAGTGGCACATAAAGTAGCAGAGTTCAAGTGTACATAAGCAGAAGCTAGTTTGTAGAAAATTCTTTCAACATTCAGACATGTCAAAATTTCAAGCAAAGGAATGTGTCTCTTTGATGCCTCCTCAAAATGAAAATTCCTTTGACTGATATATTTAAAAATGCAGAGGGTAAAGTACAAAAAAATAAATAAAAACCACACTTCTTCTTTCATGTTGGAAATCATACAAAATATAATTTGCCAGTCTTACTTTGTAAAGCACCAGACTGTAAGCAGTAAAACAAATATCACTGTGTAAATTATGACACATATTTTACAAATCCCACTATCAATATTTTTTAAACCACATTTAAAGGCAGAAAAAAATCATCTTTCTATTCTTTAAATGGAAAATAATGGCAAGAAATCAATGTCACATGCAGAGCTAATTAAGAGTATGCATCCAAGTAATAATCAAGAGATGTGTCAGTGTTAAGCAATACTACATTTTTTTTTTCCCGTAGATTTTGTATTATGTAGCCTTGGTCTAATTTTAGTTGACTATTCATTCCTGTGCTTTCTCTTTTCAGTATAAATATTTACTTTTGTATCAAATTTGTGTTTATAAGTTTGTATTCTTTTTCTTAAAAACTCCACAGAACTTAAACCTGTCTTAGAATAGGCAGAGGTATTTCTGAATACTTATCTTCAGTGTGAAGGATATTAGGGAGACATAACAGGCTTCCAATGACTTACCTCATTTGTCCTTAACTAACCCATCTCAAGCTGGTGGCATGACCAGAACCATTTCTGGGAAGATACAGCTTGCTTTTTCATTAGAAAATGCCAACAGTCTGCCATGATCAATTACACTCATTAATTCTCAGGAAGTGAGAGTCTAACGTGTGAGAGAAAAGTGATCACTGCTAATGACTGTCTTGAAAACAGAGTTCAATGATATCCTGCAAGTAAATTAGATAACAATTTGTTCTAATATTCTCTTTGAGTAAAAACACCCATAAAATATACACCAAAGGTGACAGTTGCAAAGATCATTTAATGTAATAAATTATTACTAAATAATAAGCACATTCATTGTATGTATTTCACTTTCAGAAGCCTTCTCAATTGTTAATAAATGTTAGTAATATTATGTTAGAGCATATATAATTATTAAAATATTTGATAAATCATATTTAAATGAATAATTTTTATTTCCTATCTATGTTAATACCAAATACATTACTTTACTTTGGAAAAACATAAAAAATACTTATATTAAATGTAAAAAAAGTTTTAAAAGGATGTTATATCTGTTCTTCAAACTCTAGACACATTGTAGTAATCTGTTATTTATCATCTAAACCTTTGCAGATATTTTGATAAATAGTTAGGTTTCCTCCTGGCAGACAGAGTAATATTTCATAAACTTGAAAGTTATCCTCTCACTGATATGCTTAAATTCTTCCTAGACTTCTCAATGGTTTCATAAGAAAAATCCAAACCTATTCTCAGGCTGTGGTATATTTCACAGTGGGTCTCCCATTTCTCATTAGGCTCCAGCTTATTTCTATGACTAGACCCAACCTGTTCTATGCAGAGGCTTTCATCCATGTGTGAGGAACACTTGCAGTCAAAGTGACTTTTTTAAAAATCACTTTCTGACCAACATAGCAGAGGTTAGTTATTTCTACCTTATGTTTTCTCTAACAATGTGTATGAAAAAAAAAATTTAAATATTTGTTTTATGCTGAAGTAGAGGTTACTCTATTGGGGGAAAGATCCAGTCCATCACATTTATATTCCCCTGTGCACTAATGGGTGCATAATAGGTATATAAAATGGATTAATATATTCTTTTTTTGGCAGATGTGGTTATTTTCCCATTTCAATTATAGAATTGAATTAAAATGGGTTATTCAATATCTGATTGGAATTATTTCCTGACAGACGCTGTGAACAGAGCTGAAATCTATATCATTGTGCTCTACTTTGGCAATAGGTGTAGGCAGAAGAACCTACATGAGCAAAGATGTATTACTCAGACATTGTAGGGCACATTCAGAAATAGAGTAGGCATTCCAGGGTGGCGAGAGAATAAGTGAGAGACCACTGGTTGGGAGTCAGGCCTGAAGGATAGGTTGAGGCCATAGTAATGGGGGCTTTCAAAGCTGTGCACTGTAGATGTTTTAGTTTCATGTTTCAGCTAATGTTCCCACTAATATTTTTTTTGAGGGGGGGGGCGGGGAGAGAGAGAGAGAGAGAGAGAGAGAGAGAGAGAGAGAGAGAGAGAAAGAGAGAGAGAGAGAGAGGAATTTTTTAATATTTATTTTCCAGTTTTCGGTGGACACAACATCTTTATTTTATTGTTATGTGGTGCTGAGGATGGAACCCAGAGCCCTGCACATGCCAGGTGAGCACGCTACCACTTGAGCCAAATCCCCAGCCCACTAATAATTTTTTAAATGTCATCATTGAAACTTTTTTTTAAGACAAACATTTCTTCTGATTATGTGGCTTTGAGTAAATAAATAAATAAAAGTCTCTTGAAATGTCTCAGTGACAGAGTGTAGATGGAGAGGAGAGAGGCCAAGAGAGACTACAGAGGAGAGTCCTGCAAAATGTGGCAGGAGAAGGAAGGAAGAGGAAAGAAAGGAGAAAACAGGAGCCAAGAGGTAAGAGGGGAAAGGTGAGCCACATTGGAAATAAATTTTTTACAGAGCAAAAGATGAAAAGAAATATACAACTCTGCTTATTCTATATGCACTTTACTGTCTCCCACTCTCTTTCCAGATCATACATAGTTTTTCAGTAATAGAACAATTCAGGTTCTAAATATCATCCATGAAAAGTACCTTGTATACTTTCAGATATACTTTTGAATTATTATTTAAAAGTTTCAGTTAGTTTGATAATCAAGAGGCTTTTCAATGGAAAATGACCCTTCAGTGACAGAGAACATCTGATCCTTTTTTACTTTATACTTGCTTCAAGACACTTTAAGAAGAAGAATTTTTAAAACTGAATTATTCCTTTTTTTTAAACCTGGAGCTTTTATAGATAAACATTACATTAATTTTGGATAAAATAATGCACTTATGTATATATATGAAAGTTCTACATTTTTTTAAAGAGAGAGAGAGAGAGAATTTTAATATTTATTTATTTTTTTAGTTTTCAGTGGACAACATCTTTGTATGTGGGGCTGAGGATCGAACCCTGCGAACCCGGGCCGCACGCATGCCAGGCGAGCGTGCTACCGCTGGAGCCACATCCCCAGCCCAAAAGTTCTACATTTTAACCCTAATGATAAATGTCTTAATTTACAACTAGTAAAATGAGACATTTGACCTGTCAAATTGGAATTGATTAATATATGTAAGTGTTTCTTTCCTCAAGAAACTTATTTTTAAATGAAGATATCATAATATAATTTCATCTCTTTTCATTGTCTTAAAATTCTGGACTTGCTTCTTGTAAAGGGACCTCTATAAGTCCTAGAGGTATAACATTCTCTTTGTTCCAATAGTTTCTATTCCACTGGTCAATAAGCAGTTTGGCATTTTTTCTGAACAGCATTTTTGTTTCATTGTTCTCTTGATTGAATGAAATCTGTATGGTAAAAATTGAATTCTCCCTCTGCATGATGTCTATTGCAATTGAGGTCTTGCATTGCTCTAGTTATATTTGGCTATTAAATTTCAGACACATTTTGAATAAGAAATGAAAATTAATACTTCATATCTTTCTCTTTTCTCTTTATATTGACTTTAGTGAAACTATACCTTGCCACACAGAGTATGAAACTCTAAATATTCCTGCACAATGGACTTTATTTATCAGTTATGTTCATAATAATGCAACTTCATTCTGTTTTCAAAATGTCTTCTGACCACTGCCACACAGGAAATATAATTATTATATTTAGGATATTTTGCTATATTAAAATAATTTCAATCATTTTTAGCAGAATCAACACAGGTTATTCAAACAACTAATTATACAACTATGCTTATTCTGTATGCACTTAACATGCTGAATTTCCCATTTTGTTTTTGATATTTTCTGTTGAATTTATTGTTTGTAGAAACAAACTTTCAATATCACTGGCATCACTTATTGAGGAGAGGGTCTTTTTTTAAAATTAATTAAAGGTTAAGAACTATTACTGGATCCTTACTGTGCTTTTACCTTTGGGCTAGTTATGACATAGCATAAGAACTAGATAATTAAGTGTAAGCTCTTGTCTTTAGGACAATATACTTCATAATACATAAATGAACATAAATGTGTATTTTAAAACATTAGTAAACTATTATGGACAAAGAATCATATATGTTAAAAATAAATAAAAATATAAGAAAATCTATAAACATGTAAACTGATTGTACATAACCTAAATGTACAATGGATGTTGGGGTCTGTGTTGAGGATTTTAGTCTTAAATTGAAGCTTCATTCAGAAGCAAAAACAACAACAACGATAAAAACTTCATTCAAAGACAATAGTCACTCTTCGATTTACAGTGTTTTGTAAAGAAAACTCTCTTGTCCTGCCCTACTTTGTCATTTGCTTCCAAAACTCCTTGCACAATCCATAGTTGGAGCAAAGGAATCAATGCCCCATTGGAACTTGCCGTAGTTTGTATAAGTCTGCCCTGAAGGTTCCTGTGATAAAGGCTTGGTTTCTGGGATGGTGGTAATGGAAGGTGCTGTGGATCTGTGGGAGGCCAATAGGTCATGGGTGGTACATACCCTCAAGAGGGATTGTGGAACCCTGGTCTTTTACTCATTCACTTTGTTTCTTGCCTCATGAACTTAGTGGTTTGCTCCAACATGTGTTGTCACCATGAATGTGCTGCCTCACCAGCATCAAAGCTGGACCACTTGATTGTGGACAGAAACCTGTAAAACCATGAGGAAAATTTCTCTTTTATAATTCAATTGTCTCAGACATGTCATTATGGTGATGAAAAGCTGACTAACATATACCTAGTACCTCCCACTCCAGGAGCTAAGATGAACTCTCCTCTCGTAGTGAGCTTCAGACTAAAAGATAAATTCATGAAAGAAGCCCAAAGTGACTGCCCTATGTGGTATTGTGGTAACAGCTCTCCCAGAATAATGGGCTCCCTAAAGTATAAGGCCACATGGCACTGTCAGCATCTATGTGCTCATGATTAATTGTGTGGTAACTTTGTTGCAACCCTGTAGCTTAGGATACCAAATCAAACTGTATGTTACCATATATGGGAGACAAAGGACCTAATATGAAAAAGAAACTCTGAAAGGGTATACAAAGCAATGCCCCAGCTGCAGGGTTCAGCCTGCATTGAGCCATTGCTGGCACTAATAAGCTCTGCTTCCTGCTAAAAGCCTCAGTGTCCCACCTCTGTGCAACAATCCTGCAACAGTATGAAGAAAAGCATTATTGTAATTCTCCCAGAACTCTACATATAGGGACTTTCTTGTGCCCACATATTGAAGACAAATTTCCCCTGAGTCTGGCCACACAGTCATGATTTTCACAATTTCATTCCTTTTTTTCCCCCCCGAAGGACAGATATAAAAAGCTGTCATGCGACCAAAACCGTTAATTCCGTGACTTGCATCAAGTTTTCTCTAAAGAGGTGCTTTTCTCCTAAGAGCTTTTTAATATGAGACCTAACACTTTACATTCTTATTTTTGATACTCCTTATTAATTATATAAATATTAAAGAAAGAGTCCTTCTTGGTTTCCTAATCATCAAACTAAACTTAACAACCATGTTCCTCTAATCATCTGCTCTGATCTATGAGCAGATTGATGCTTTACTGAGCTGATATGAAGAAATGGAAGTGGGGATATAGGGCCAAAGATTTCACAGCAGGGGCTGGAGATGTGGCTCAAGCGGTAACGTGCTCTCCTGGCATGTGCGGGGCGCTGGATTCGATCCTCAGCACCACATAAAATAAAGATGTTGTGTCCGCTGAAAACTGAAAAATAAATATTAAAAAATTCTCTCTCTCTCTCTCTCTCTCTCTCTCTCTCTCTCTCTCTCTCTCCTCTCTCTCCCCCCCTCTCTCTCTAAAAAAAAAAAAAAAAAGATTTCACATCAGAATTGCTTCCCAGGAGGCTTGGGTGGGCAGATGTTACTACTGGATAATCAAGAATGTAAGTCGACATGGCCAAGAGGATGAGTATCAAAACATACCAACTAGTCATCAAGTGTTGCAAGCTCCTTTTTCACTTGAGTGTATTATTCAAACAATTATTTTAAGAGTTCCAGATTACTATTCTTCATTCCTTCCACAGTCAGGGCAGATCTATAACAGATTCAAGAATTATGGTGATATTTTCTTCTTTACTTCTTTAGGACCACAGAGGTCAATGTGAGTAGACTTAAGAGTTAGTGATTGAGGAGTCCAGAAGCACATTGTTCAACATTCAGTAATCCAGACTAGTGATGTTCTACAGAATAATAATGGATGCCTGAATCCAAATCTCTCCACATATCTTCTAAAACCCATTCAGATCAATAAGGAGAGCAAACAAACCATCCATAATCCATGCTTACAATATAAAATGAAGTTGATTGATACTTGAAGCACTACAGACATCACTGGGAGTATAACAATGAGAGTAATGGCAGCTGCTATGAGGGAGAAAACATAGAAGAAAAGTGATAAGGAAAAAAAATGGAGGTTCCAAATAAGATAAAGCAGTGAAGCAGAAACAATTACAAAACAATAATCTAAGATGACTTTTTGGAATAAAAGACATGAGGCTTTATGTAAAATAGGGCTAAAATTCTTAGGTAAATTTTCAAGAATAATGAATTCTGAGAAATACCCTAAGAAAATTGTTATACCTACATAAAAATAGAATTCTTACTACTTCTCTATTCCAATTTCTCATCCCAGATTTTAATACTGTGTCCATTCCACAAATGCCTATAGGAAAGAAGGAAGGAAGAGAGGAAGGGAAGATAGGAAAGAGGAAAGAAAGAAGGAATAGTAGGAAGACAAGGGAGAGGCCACAAATGGAAAGAAGGAAGTTCATCACTTAGTAATCATGTATATCAAGCTTAATCATAGAAATGTTTGTATCATGCCTATTATTTGATAGTTGAAAGCATATTTTTAAAGATTCCATTCAGTTTTCTGCAGCCTAATCTTAGTTTGAACTAAAAAGCATTTACTAAATCACTTTAAAAGTCTGTCTAGATGTCAAGGAATATATCTGAAAGGTGGGGACAAACCTGAATATATGCAACATTTTTCAATGTGAGAAGACTCCATGAAAGATTGAGCAAAAGTCAGACTGCTGGCACATGCCTCTAATTCCAGTTCCTTGGGAGGCTGAGGCAAGAGGACCACAGGTTTGAGGCCAGCCTGGGCAAATTAATGAGACCCTGTCTCCAAATCAAATTATAAAAGAGTTGGGAAAGTAGTGCTGTGCTTCCCTAGCATGACTGAGCCCTTGGTTCAATGCTCAGTATCCCAAGAGGGGAAAAAAAAAAAGACCCAGCAAAGAAAAACTTTCTCTGATCTATATAATTTTCTGAATTCACCATAAATAACTAAACTATATTCATTTTATTTCTTTTGTAAAATGATTATCAGTGAGTGGCAACACAGTCATGAAGTTTTCAGATTTTTACAATCATTATTCTCTCAAAATTTTTATGATGTGTTCAGAATTTCCCAATTAAATACATCAAAAATGATTATGATCTGTGGTAAGGACACATCACATTGTATGAAACCAGTAATAGGAAGATCAGAAAATAAAGGCACCTTAGAGCAACCATCGGGAATTGAGATCAAACTAAAATGTCTTTTTATTAGTCAAAAAGTTCAACATTTATTCTTAGTTTTGAAAATATAAAATAAAAAAAGCTTATATATTTTTTGAAAGTAAAGCAATAGAGGAAAATATAAGTATATACAAATAAGAGGAAGGTTATGTTACTTGTAATTAATAAAAATAACAGAAAAATATTAGGTAGAACAAGGTGACTAAGATATGGCAAAATATTAGGCAAAAAAACATAATTCATTGCATGATTATTTTAAATTTTCTGAGTTTTACTTTTTTAATAAAAAGGTAAAAATAGATAACCTCCTATTACCATCTTCAGTTCTTTGAATATTAATCCAATGAATTTATATTCCATTTTTATACAAAAAGGGCAATGCTGTTCTGCTGTTTTTCTCCCATCAAGTAAATTATCATCACCTATAATTCTACATTGTTCTTTTGAATGGTTTTATTATATTCCTTTGATCTATATTGGTGAATATTTAGGAAATTTTAATTTGTCATTTGCTTTTTTTGTTACAAAAAAAATCCAAACTGAATATCCTAGTGCTTATATCTTGCAATGCTTATTTGATTTGTTTCATTTTCATAATAAGATTAACTTTCTGTAGAAATATCTCTAGGCTAATGAGAACATGAGGTTATTTAGTAACTCCCTAGTGGCCCATTCAACAAGGACTGGTAAGGACACATCACACTGTATGAAACCAGTAGTAGGAAGATCAAAAAATAAAAGCACCTTGGAGCAAAGCCAGCAGGAATTGAGATCAAATTAAAATGAGTCGGGGTAAAGTCTGAGGCTCCCCAGATTGGACACTAGGATACAGCTGATGTCTCCCCAGGAATTTAGCAACCAATCTAGGAAGCAGAAGGATGCAGGCAATGATTGAGTATTGCACTGATTTAAATCAGAGTGGATTATTAGATTAGTTGTCTGGACTGGGAAATTACTTAATACAATTGACTTCCAAGCTAGAAATAATCAGGAACTGGCTAGGGTTTTTGTTGTTGTTGTTAATCAAGACTTAGTTTAAATTCAGTGAAGAAATAAAGAGAAGTTCAATTTTTTTTTGCAAAACTCTTGTGGAATTTTCCAACTGTATAAATTTTTCACTGTTATTTACATTCTAGCCTCTTGATTATGACAGCTGTTTGTGTGTGTGTGCGTGTGTGTGTGTGTGTGTGTGTGTGTGTGTGTGTGTGTCACCCTACTTAGGATGTGTAGCTTTTCTCATAAAATGTTGTTGGTCTTTTTGTAAGGGCTCTTCATTGAAATATTTTTATCAGTTTTGTTTGTATGAAAAGGACTTGCCAAGATTGTTGCATGTTCTTTGACATTTAAAAAAATTTAATAAAGAAATTTTAAATAGTCATGTAGTTAAATTTGTCAACTATGATTTATGTGATCTATATCTTTTTAGCAAGTTTTTCTATTCCCTTCTTTCATATTCAAATAATCCATTCTATTATCTTTACCATTTCAAAAAACATTTAGTCATTGAGACTTATTTAGCCCACTCAAATAAAAATATATGTATACAGCTATATTTATAGTTTTAAGATGGCTAGATAAGCCAAGTGCGGTGGCACACACCTGTAATCCCAGCAGCTCAAGAGGTTGAAGCAGGAAGATCATGAGTTTAAAGCTAGGCTCAGCAAAAGCAAGGCACTAACAACTGAGCGAGACCCTGTCTCTAAATACAATACAAAATATGGCTGGGAATGTGTCTCTAGGTTCAATCCCTGGTACTAAAGGGGGAAAAAAAAACTAGATAATTATCCCAAAACAATCTGTTGAATAAAGTTTTTTCAGCACAGATTCTAAATGCCACACTCACTATAGACCAAATTTTGTTCTGTTGACTTGACAATATGTAACCAGGATTATTTGTTTCAGCTTTAGAATTTACTTAAACTATTATTACAAATCATCAGTACTTTACTTTATTAATTCCATTCTTAATTCATATTTAATTTTCTATATTATTTAGAATACTTAGAATAAACTTTGTCAGCTTTCTTCAATACTATTTCCCCATTTGGATTACAGGATCACATAAATTGAAGGAGATTCAAAATTTTCTAACTGTTCTTTTCCGTGTAAGAAGAATATACTTACTTATATTTATTCAAGACTTCTTCTATGTGTTTTAGTGAGGTTTGGACATTTTCTTCATCTAAATCCAGGACTTTTCTTCAATTTATTCTTCTTCTTTCAGGAGGGGCACCAAGGATTGAACCTGAGAGTGCTTAACAACTGAGTCATGCCCCTACCATTTTTTAAAAATATTTTGTTTAGAGAAAGTGTCTCACTAAATACTTAGGGCCTCGCTAAATCCTGAGGTTGGTTTTGAACTCATGATCCTACTGCCCTAGCCTCCCAAGTGGATGGGATTATAGGTGTGCACCACCATACCCAGCCAATTTTTTTCCTGTACTTTATTTTTGTTATTTTTGTTAATGTACATGCAGTTGTTTCCCCCTTACATTTTCTTATTGATTGCTATTTGTTGAATTGAAAACTGACTTCCTATTATACTTTCACTGCACCTGTTTCTTTTTTTTTTAAGAGAGAGTGAGAGAGAGGGGGACAGAGAGAGAGAGAGAATTTTAGTATTTATTTATTTTTTTCTTAGTTCTCGGTGGACACAACATCTTTGTTTGTATGTGGTGCTGAGGATTGAACCCGGGCCGCACGCATGCCAGGCGAGCGCGTTACCGCTTGAGCCACATCCCCAGCCCTCACTGCACCTGTTTCTTCATTTAATTTCAACACATAGTACTTTAGGACCACTGTAATAATATCTAAAATGGTCATCATTGGCTTTTCCTTGACTTAAGTGAATATGTCTTTGTTCATAATGGTTTTAGTGAGGTCCTGAGTGCCAAATTCTCAACCTGCTTCAAGTTCAACATTTTAGTACCTGGGAGCTTTCATCATAGTCCGAAAGCATCCTACACAGAACCTTATGGTATCCTTTAATTCTTCTGTACTTGTCCATGTCCTGGTATATTGGACTTTGGATCTCACAAGCCTCTTTAATCACCTATTTCTGTGCATCTTTTTCTTATTGTGAAAGCTCAACCCTGATGCTACAATCTGCCTCCTGTCTCCATCATGTCATGTTGTTTGATTATTTGACCTATATTTGTTTTTGTTAGTTATGATTATTGGAAGCAAATGTCATATAATTAATAGAATCTTTATTGTATTTAATATAGCTTTTAAATTGAGATGCAGAAAATACAAAACCAGTAGTTTTAATTATATAAATAAATTTATATAATGTGGAGGTATTAAATATCTCCATTTAAAAAATCTATCTTGCTTGATTCCAGAACTGGTTTGACTCATTTTGTTTTGACTCACCCACTGTAAAATAAAAGTGAATCTATTAAGTAATGATAAAAGTATTTTAAATAAAACCAGAGACTCTGCATCTAATAGAAGAAAAAGTAGTCCCTAATCTCCATTGTGTGGGATTAGGCCCCAACCTTCTTTGGCACAAAGCTCCTTTGGCACAAGAATTAAAATCAAGAATCAATAAATGGGATGGACTCAAACTAAAAAGTTTCTTCTCAGCAAAAGAAACAATCTGTGAGGTGAATAGAGAGCCTACAGATGGAAGCAAATTTTTACCACATGCACGTCAGACAGAGCACTAATATCTATGATATATAAAGAACTCAAAATGCTAAGCATCAAAAACAAAAATCAATCAATCAAACAAACAAACAAAATAACCCAATCAACAAATGGGCCAAGGACCTGAACAGACACTAATCAGAAGAAGATGTACAATCAATCAACAAACATATGAAAAAATGTTCATCACTTTTAGCAATTAGAGAAATGCAAATCAAAACCACTCTCCCTCCAGTCATAATGGTAGATATTATGAATACAAACAACAATAAGTATTGGTGAGGATATGGGGAAAAAGGTACACTCATACACTGCCAGTGGGACTTCAAATTGGTTCAGCCAATATGGAAAGCAGTATGGAGATTTCTTGGAAAATTGGGAATGGAAAAACCATTTGACCCAGCTATCCATCTCCTTGATCTATACCCAAAGGACTTAAAAACAGCATACTCCAGGGACACAGCCACATCAATGTTTATAGAAGCACAATTCACAATAGCTAAACTGTGGAACTAACCTAGATGCCCTTCAGTAGATGAATGGATAAAAAAAATGTAGCATATATACACAATACAATATTACTCAGCAACAAGAAAGAATAAAATCTATGGTATTTGAAGGTAAATGGAAAGAGTTAGAGAAGATAATGCTTAGTAAAGTTAGCCAATCCCAAGAAAACAAATGCCAAATATTTTCTCTTATACAAGGTGGCTGGTTCATAGTGGGATAGGGATGGGGAGCATGGGAGGAATAGGTGAATTCTAGATAGGACACGGGGATGGGAGGAATATGGGGTTAGAAACGATGGTGGAATGTGATGGTCATTATTATCCAAAGTACCTGTATAAAGACACAAATTGGTGTGAATATACTTTGTATACAACCAGAGATATGAAAAAATTTTCTCTATATGTGTAATAAGAATTGTAATGCATTCCACTGTCATATATAAATAAAAAAAAGTTAATAAAAAAGTATTTAAAGTTATTAACATTATCCTATTGGAACAAAAACATACTTTGACATAAATCACATTTTTTGAGCTGATGTTTAATATGTGGATACAACAAATATACAACAAAATTACTGTCCAATATTATTTAACATTTTACAACATCTTCTTTAAAAAAATAATTTAGGAGACAAATTGTATTTTTTAAGTTTCATTTTCCAGGTGAATTGTTTTTTTATTACTTCATTTATGTCACAGAAATTAAGCATTTAAAGGAATGAAAAAGATTTTTCTACCTAAGATTCTTGTGTTTATTTTTTATACAATTAGAAATTTAATAAAAAAGGCTATCAAGTAGTTATCAATTGTTTCTACAGATGAAAAAGTATCACAAAAATGAATATTTTGCCTTGAAATATGAGACCACCTTGTGTTTGTATATTTTATGAATTAAAAAATTGTCTCATAACTTACTTCATTAATGAGTTCATTTATATACAGAGAAAAGGTTATATGCAATTGCTTTGAGGAGAGAAAAGTAAAACACCTTTTCATAGCAAACAATTATGAGAGTAAATTTATATGTCCATGCCTGTAGTTACTAAATAAATAGCAATGTATGTCTGCAAATCATTCTTTATCATGGCATTTGAATTTTAAAAGTAAACAAAATTGCATTGTGTTTCACACAGTAAATACAGAATGTGTTTACACAACTTACAGTTTTAAAGTTTGATTAAAAACAGTTTAATATTGAAACCAGATTTACTCTACTGCCTATATTAGAGTCCAGTGATGGACTCTATTTTATACCTAATGGAATCAACATTATTTGGAAGTTTGATGAAGACTGAAAAAACTCCCACATCAAATTTGATCCAGAAGCTCATTTTGTATTATGACTAGGATTAGGACAACTCCAAAAATTTTGGGACTTCACTACTCCACTATTTAATAAATTCATTAAATTTTAATACTGTAATGAGGTATAGGAAAACCAGTATAACCTGGTAAAGTTCTCAAAAAAATTTATAATTTAATCTCAAATTAAGTACTTTATATCAGGCCAAATTAATTATTTAACACATAAAACAAAGTTAATGAGGTATTTAGTTGGCAAACTTTCTGACTTGCATAAAAAAAAATTTATATCTGATTTTCTTTTTTTAGATCAAAGATGGAAATTGGAAAGCTACCAAAAACAATAGCTTAGAAATAGTGCATATGGAATAAAATATATATTCATTAGAATTAGAAGACGAAAGGAATACAAAGTCTTCACCATAAACACCAAGGGGTCAATTCTTTGTTGTGAAATTTGATTGAAATACTATTTTCTTTTATTTCTTTCTGTTATCAAGGATATTGAACTCAGGGGTGCTCAACCACTGAGCCACATCACCACCACGTTTTTTGTTTGTTTGTTTGTTTGTTTAGAGACAGGATCTGACTGAGTTGCTTACTGCCTAGCTAAGTTGCTGAGGTTGGCTTCAGAGATTCTCCTGCCTCAGCTTCCTGAACTGCAGGGATTTCAGGTGAAATACTATTTTCAATTGACCTCTGCGAGTTATCCAAGGACTCCGTGTGCCAAAACACATGCTATCAGTGAAGAAAGAGCAAATACTATTCAGGAAAAACAGTTAGGTAAATGCTCTAAAAACAAGACCAAATCATGCAGCAATGGACGCTAGCATAAGCGGGTAAACTTGAATTTGAATGAAAATCAGGATATGGTTTTTGTTCTCATTATGCAGAGGCAAAGATTAAAAAATAAATAAGTAAATGTAACAAGAAAGTAGAGAAAAAAAATCATGACCAAACAGAATGCAGAAATGGAAAGTATACTAATGGCAAAGGAAAAGGTTAAGCTGTGAATAACACAGACTCTAAGAGTTGCATAATTAAGGTAATATCCAAATGAGTGCCATTACTTTTTCCATTACTTTCACCCAAGAGATTCATAAATCTCACAGCAGGCAGGCCAGCCACACTTATCCAATGAAATAGAAATATCCAGAGGCAGACAGAGAGCAGAGGACACACCACAGCTTCATCCAAAAAGACAGAGACTATTATAATTGATATAAGCAAATTCAGAAAGGATACTCTATTTTTTTTCTACAGCAGCAAAACATTACTTATTTTTCCTCTTTCTAATTAAGAAATAATTATTCAATATTGCTATTGAATGTTACTTTGGAAATAAAATATCTTTAATGACTTTGGTATAGAACAGTAAAGAAATTTCATTCAGATTTCTAAGGAATACTATTCAATTGGCAAATAAAGAGCATGGGTATTCTCTGTTAATATAAAAATTAAATGTTATCAATTGATTAAATCATGCAGCAAAAATAAGGGGGAAAAGCGCTAATAATAATAACAATATTAATATTATTACCAAGAGAAAAATAGTATTTTCTAAGTTTTGTAAGAACTGACCAAATTATGCTTGTTTATAATTTTAAATTGCTGGTTAAAAACTGCCCCTCTCTCAATATTAAATTAATGTTTATATTAAAGTAATATAAAAAATGTGAATAAAATATGAATTTTTCTACAAATTTTAATTTACAAACAATAATTCAAAACAACTGGTAATATTTCAAAGATAAGTTAAAAAGAGATGAATAGAAAATGTATTTTCATTATTATATTGTTTATGTAAACCACAGATAGATACCTATTTGGCTTTTTTGCTAACATTAAACAATTCATTTAGCAAAAAAAAAAAAAAAAAACAGAAAGAACATATTTATTATTTTAATAAAGGATAAACTGAATGTTATATCACAAGACATGTGTATTCCTCTGTTTTTTATTTACTTATTTATTTTATTTGCTTTTGGAATTCAAATTTAATTACCTATTCATATGTGAAAAATGAATTTTTTTAGTTTGTTTTATTTTTATTGGTTCTGTTAAAAGTTATATAAAACATCAGGATTAATTCTGACATAATTATAAAAGATTGGAATATAATTTGCTCTACTTCAATTCGTAGTACTTCCCCTTTTTGCAACTTCCTCCTGTTCCCTTTTCTCTGTTCTCTACTGATTTCTGCTATTTGTTTAGAGTTTTGTTTTGTGCAACTTTTAGTTAGTGTCTTGTGGATATAAATGGTGGTAAGATTCACTGAGGTTTATTCATATATGTGCATAGGAAACTTAGGTCAGATTCATTTCACTTTTCTAGATATAGTGTAGATATAGTGTGCACTAACATCAAAAATAATTCTTTCTGTGTACGTATTTACAACAGCTTTTTAGATAATGCAAGATCACCATTTAGAAAGACTCTGGTTGAAAAGATTCTGATATTGAAAAAGGGTTGTTTTAAGCAGTTTTACATTCTCATTGTAAAATGATTTGAAAACAGGTATTTTACATTCTCATTTATTTACCTGAATGAAAACAGGTAAATACCACATATACAATTTCACTATTTAGAAAAGTAAAATTACATACTGCCTTACTTCATGTGGTCTGCTATACAGAAATACCATAAGTTGAGTGGCTTATGAACAACAGGTGTGCATTTTTTCACATTACTTGAGACAAGGAAGTCCAAGATAATGGCACCTATAAATTTTTGACTGGTGAGGGCTTGTTTCTTTGTACACATGTTCTCACTAAAACTATCATTAGGAGGAAAGGCAGCACTCTGAGACATCTTTTATAAAGGTAATAATTTATTCATGGGGCTCTACTTTTATGACCTAAATATCTCCCAATGGTGTCATCTCCTAATACCATCACACTGGTGATTAGGTTTCCACATATTCAGACCACAGCATGTGTCTTCTTCATGTTATACTTTGTTTTATAATGACAACTTGAAAAATGGTTGCCCAGTGTGTTCACATATATTCCTCAAATCTATAAATATTACCTTAGATGGAATAGTAATTATGCAGCTGTGGTTAAAGATCTTATTATGGCATCTTGTGATCCTGGATTATCCACTTAAATGTAACATAGTTCTGAGAGTTCTCAGTAAAAGAAGACAAAAATATCAGTGAAGTGTAGAAAATGACATGGGAAAAAGAGGCTGAAATAATTAAAGTAAGGGACCATGAGCCAAAGAGTGTAGATGGTCTTCAGAAATTAATCAAAGAATAAACAGTGAAATGAATTTTCACCTGAAACCACCAAAGGAAGTTAACACTGTTAACCCATTGATTTTAGTTTTCTGTCTTCAGAACTGTGAGAAACATCTACTGAAATACACATTAAATACTGCATAATATCCCACTTACAGATGCATCAAACTTTCTAAAAATTTTAAGTTTTGAGACATTTAGGCTGATAACAAAAATTTGTCTCATAAAAATTTGTAGCAATCATCAAAATGCAAATAATAATAAATACTGGCAAAGATATGGAGAAAAAGGTACAATCATACATTGTTGGTGGGACTGCAAATTAGTACAAACACTTTGCAATGCAGTATGGAGATTTCTCAACAAATAGGAATGGAACTACCATACGACCCTGCTATCCCACTTGCTGGTATTTATCCAAAAGAACTAATATTAGCATTCTGTAGTGATGCAGCCACATCAATATTTATAGCAAGCTAATTCACAATAGCCAAGTTATAAAACCAGCCCAGATGTTCACCAACAGATGAACTGATAAAGAAAATGGATATATGTACATAATGGTGTTTTACTCAGTCATAAAGAAGAATGAAATTATGACATTTGTTGATAAATGGACAGAACTTTAAAACATCATGCTACATGAAATAAGCCAGACTGCTAAAGTCAAGAGATAAAGATTCTCCCTGAAGAAGAAGCTAGAAAATATAAGTGGGAAAAAAAGAAAGGTGATGGATATCATGATGATAGGGAAGGTCAGGGAATAGAAGAAGGAGATTGAAGAAAACAAAGTTGGTATGGAAAAAGGGAGGAACTGTGGGATAAAATTGTCTAAATTATAATATGTACGTTTATGAATATACCATAATGAATTCTGCATTCATGTACATCTATAAAATATCAATAAAAAAACAGAAGACTGGCAGAGTAGAAGAAGGGAAAGGGAATGGGATGAGAAAGTATTAAGAATTGAAATATAGGAAATCATATTCCATGCATGTGTGATTATGTCAAAATGGATCCCACTACTATGTATAACTACCATGAACTAATAAAAACATTTTTAAAAATTCTGTAACAGATGATCATTTACCTAGAATACATTTCTCAAAAATCAATTTTTAAGTTAAACCATAAACACTTTTATGTAAAATATATTCTGAATAATTACTTTTTTGAGTGTGAGGGGTTACTGGAATTGAATTCAGGGGTATTTGACCACTGAGCCACATCTCTAACCCTATTTTGTATTGTTTTAGAGACAGTCTCAGTTGCTTAGTGCTTCACTTTTGCTGAGGCTGGCTTTGAACTCCTGATCCTCTTGCTTCAGGCTCCGAAGCAACTGGGATTATAGGTATGTGCCACTGCAGCCTGGCTGAAAAATTACTTTTAAGTGAGGTTAGACCTGACTCCTTAGCTCATTTTTATCAGATCTTCCTCAGCACTGATTATTGTAATTACTCATTCTAACATTAACTAAAAATTTCCTAAGTGGAAGAAAATATCACTTCAAATTTCCATTTCTGCTTGCTGTTGAAAATATTTTTTTTCAGAATATATGTTAGTTATTTGTATTTTTTAAAATATATTTGCCCATCTTCCCACTTATATAATTTTACAAAAATTAAGGTATTTTGTATAATAAAGCATTTGAAAATTTTCTTCCATCTTCATTGCAATTCTCTTAAAATATTACTTTTCTTGGTATTTGAATAAGAAAAAATTTTAAATATTACATAGTTAAATTTCCCAGCATTTCTCTTTGGCTACAGCAATTTGCAATTAGCATTATTTCTCATATTTTATTATTTTGATTTATTCATTCTTAAGTAATTTTGTGTATTAAATACTAGTAACTAGTGTAAAGAAAATCCTTTGATATTTATGTTTTTTAAACTTAGCTATTTTAACTCTTAATAAATCTGAGTTTTCCAGAATTCCTGATTATATCATTTGCAAACAATATTATTATTTTTCTTATAATTTATTAATATTTTATAAACTATTACACTGTTCAGAACTTTTCAGTGATGTTGAGTAATAATAGTGATTTCTGTATACCTTACATTGTAAAATATTTAAAGCATCACAGTAATTGTTTACAGCACTAGTCAATATAGAAAATTTCTTCCTCTTGTTTCTAAATACCTGATTTGCTTCCACAACCAGTTATCTTGGGAACTAGTGGTCATGCTTACCTATCAAGTCAATAATGATAATTCTGTTACATAGATCGGATTTGCCATGATGAAACTGGATTTTCTGCTGTCATGATCAGGCAGGGCAGGTCCCATTTGTGCTTTACCTCTTTAGGTTCCGCACATGCCACACCTGATAGTGTTACTACTCAGCCAAAGATCACCAGCAACTTTTTCCACATTCTTGTCTCCCAATCTTGATGAATAAAATCTACAGACAATGTGGGGGAGTTGTGAGAGAGAAAGATTTATTCAAGAGAGAAGAAAGGAAACAGACCTCTCACTGAGCAAGAGGGGTCCTAATAGAGGGTTGCTCATGACGGTTTGGGTCTAGGGGTGTTGCATAATTTTGTGATAATTAGGTATCTGGAAAGTGACTTGTTCACTAATTGGGCCCAAAACATTCTGATTGGTTGTTCCTTTTAGTCATTGAGTTTGAAATTATCTGTAGCTTTTGCTCAGGTCTGTCCTCCCTTTTCTTGTCCCATTTCTTTGTGTCAAAGGGCCTTGGTTGTTGGAATGTTTGGAATATTTCTAAAGAGAAATCTGTTTGGGCCTCATTGTCCTGCCTGCCTGCCTGCCAATGTCTTACTATCTGACTGTCCTACCTATTCAATAACACTTGAACACTTCCAAAAATAAAGCTAAATAGTAATAGCTATGGACATTCTCACATTAATGAAAATGATAACAAAAATTCGTCTGTTATAAATTATAACTCTTGGTTTAAGTAACATCACCTTCAAGTCTTCCCTCCAAATCCTGCTGTAGGACTGATGATTTAATCATAAATGCATTTTTAGTACCTTTTCATATATGCATGATATTTTTAAATTGTATATATTGATATGTTGCATAATAAAGTCACTTTGCAATTAGTTTGACTACATATGTATAAACAGTCCAAATATTTTGAAATTATAATTTGGATTTTTATCTCCAAATTAATAGTTTCAGAGATGTATAAATTTGTGGTTGTTATCTTAATGAATGAGTTCGATGGGAATTTTTTGGTGTGTTAGAACTTTAAAACTTATTTCTATGTTTATTACATTATGTTTAAATTAATGTTATAGGAATGTTTCCTACATTGAGGATGAGTTCTTTGTAGATTTTATTCTTCAGATGTTAAAAAATAGAGATAGGCTCCATGAAGATGAAAACATTAAATTTATGTTTTAGGCTTCTGCGTGATACTACTAAAACTGCATATATTTGCTTATTTATTGAATTTGGTTTGTGTTTGACAAAAGTTTATTTAAATATTTTGTGAAAATAGAACTTCTACCTAGTTTTAATTGTATTTCTAAATTTTTGATTTCTACATATTTATGTTGTTAGAAAGTATATAAAATCCCAATTGTGACTTTCATAATGCATGTGTTGGTCACCTGAAGAGGTCCCTTAAGTTCCATAGGCTTATTTAAGTTTTCATTATCCTTTTATTTATTTGTTTATTTATTTATTGTTTGTTTGTCTGACTCAATAATTTCAAATGTCCTGGCTTCAACATCGAAACTTTCCTCTATTGCTTCAAGACTGCTATTAATATCTGCTAGTAGATTTTTCAGTTCAGTTATTTCATAAACCACTCTCAACATTTCTAGGTTATTTGTATATTTTAGTTCCTGAATTTCTCTTTGTTTAATAATACACAGTCAGATAATAAACAGATCTGTTTCTGGAATGATATATATATATATATATATATATATATATATATATATATTTCCATATTTTCCTGTTAACTCATCGTGTATCTTACTTTGTATTACATTCTATGCAAACAAAAAAGTAACCAACTTTCCCAGTCTTTTCAGGCTGGATTTGTGACAAAACATTCACTAATCCAACCCAGTTAGATATTTGGAGGTCCACTCAGCACTTTTATGAAAAATGCATTATCTCTGGGCTTGTGAGTACAATTTCTAAATTACAAGGGGTTTGTTGGTTTATTTTCCAAGGGTTTCCAATTTCTTCCTTCCTCTGATGCCTGTGTGCAGTACTGAAGATTCTCTTTCACTGCCACACACCATTGAGCTTTTTCCTTCTGCATCCTAAAAGTGTCAAAACTATGCTGGTCCATCAATGTTCTGAGTCAGATAAGTCAATTACCAGACATTGGGCAGCAGTTGTCCCTAAATTAGAGCAGTGAAAATACATTCTAATCTTCTCTTTCTCTCCCAAGGGAGAAGCTGAGAATTGAGCTTCTCCTTCAAATTGAAAACTTTGCTGGGTTAGAGGAGACACTGAAATGGCTTTTCTAACTCATTTCAATGAAGCTGTTCTGGTTTTGTTTCTCAGGAAGAACATGGTCTGGGGTTTCCTATTCATCCATCCTGCTGATGTCACTGAATTAATCTTGATTTTTAATTCCACTTTTTATTAGTATAATATTAGTAGAAACTAATATATATATATTAATGTTTTATTAGTCCTAGAGTCTACCATGGCTTGGATATGGTTTGTTCCCCAAGGGTTCAATGTTGGAAGTTTGGTGCTCACAGTGAAAAATTTTGATAATGAGGCAGGAGTAATGTTTTAAAGTTTAAGTTGATGGAGGATGAAAGAACTGCACATACTATGCTTAAGATCCATGCAGGAAGGCCTCTTTAACTACATCCATGGTTTAAGACAAAGCATTAAAGTGGTGTAAGTAGATCTAACAATAAACACTTGCCCAGAAAGTAACCAAGACCCTCATTTACATGCTGAAACAAATGCTTATGAAGAAGAAAAGCACAATTTTGAGGCAGGTTTATGAGTCATGGGCAAGTATTAATTGTTAGCCGAATACAAAATGATGCAGATACAATGATAACAATGTAACATAGCACATGAATATGTTAAATTCTAGCCCTCCAAACATATATATGTGTCCACCCCTGGACATCATTAATCTCTGCTATGGAGCAGCCACCTTGTTGCTTGTTCAACTCTTGATTTCTTTGCTACTTTTCTTAGCCACTTTGCTATATGAAGTAATGGAATAAATAATTTTTACAAAGCCTCTGTCAAACGTACCAATTTCTATCCCACATGAGCTAAAAGATCCACTGAACCAGATTTAGTAGGCAGTACCTTTAAGATGTGAAGTAGTAGATTACTTACTGATGGTGGTGCCTCAGAAGGGATTTAGTAGTTCTCAGGGAACCCCAGTTAGTTCTTATGAGAGTGAGTTGTTATAAAAAAAAACAAGACTGTCCCCTCTGATCTCTCTGAATGTGCTTAAATGTGCTCTTGCCATGATACCATCCACCATGAAGTCTTCATTAGAGCCAAGCAGGTACCATGCCCTTGAACTTCCATTACCATATGCTAAAGAAACTTCTTTTAAGTACCTAGTCTTGATATTTCATTATAATAATGGAAGATGAAATAATATAGAATATAACCAGAGGATGGCTATGAGAGCCAATAATTTTGTTGTTGTTTATTAATTTATTTTTTATGTTGTGCTGAAGATTGAACCAGTGCCTCACACATGCTAGGCAAGTGCTCTGCCACTGAGCTACAGCCCCAGCCCCATGAGAGCCAATAATTTGTGTTTATGATTGTTTATGTTGTAATGAATGTGTGTTGTATTTGTGTGTGTGAATTTGGACAGGTTGAATTTCAGAATAATAGACAATCTATACATCAATAGCTGAAAAATATATTCTTACTCTTAAAATATTTTATTAGGAAAATCCTTTTATTTCCTTTTCACAATAATTTTTAAGGAGAATTAAAATAACTTGTTCTGTTCACAGCTAGGAGTTGGCAGTCAATATGAAACTATTAGTCCAATGGACATGTGATTTATTACTAGCTCTCATATTTTTTGGCTAACAATAAAATTCTTCTTTAAATTTTGACTTAAGAAGGTCAGATAGTATGAGGACATTCAGTACAGCTATAAAGGTTGTATAGGTCTTGGAACTGCAAATATTTTTAACTGCTTGACAAATTATATACTGAAGAATAAACATAGATATAGGATCTTCAACAAAAGACAGAATGCTATAGCAATCATACAAAGAAAAGAAGTATTTATTAGTCTGAACAGATACATGCAGAAGTATTTACTAGTCATAACAGATACATACACATGCATATAAATAACCTCAAAATATCAGTGGCTTACAGTAACTATCGTATTATTGAATACAAGTTTGCTGGTGGCCTGTGGTTTAGTTCATACACCTTAGGCTGGTTGAGGCAAATTTGGACTCCAGACTTCTGCTATGGTGAAGGCCATGTGTCTCCACCTTTCTTTAGTGGGACACATTATTGGTGCAGTAGCTACATAAGATGTACGAATCTCACAGCAAATTAGCACCCCACAAGAGGCCAAACCAAAAGTGCAAATTATAGTGCAAATTATGAAAACCATATCTGTTTTGCTAACATTTTCATTGGCTAAAGCAAGATATCTGGCCACCTCAACGTTATGGGTTTGAAAAAAATCTACTAAGTCCATACTAACATTAGAGCTGTGTTGCAAAAACAATGTAATATAGAAAGGGCAAAATCTGGTGGGAAATATTCAGCATATTATTAAGAAAAAGATGAAATGAAAGAACAGACAACAAATGAATCTCATGAATTTCTAGTTCATGCAACACCTATATATACCTCTTACAAACAGATATGCCAGATTCCCCTGCATCATGCTAGCAAGTACCATGTGTAAAATTAAGTAGGTCTTTGAAGCAAAAGGATTTCTAAACAAGGGAATTATTTAATCTAGGCTAATTTTGAATAGAATATATGTCAAGTGTAAATTATTTAAATTCATTCCTATATTGAACTAAAGTATAAGAAAGTATAAAACAGCATGAGTTGAGCACACTGTCTTCTACATTGTGTTATATATTATTTTTGATGTGTTTCAAAAATGACTCTGGCCATTTTCAGTTTTTGTGGGGCATTTTGTTCATAAGCTTCTTGAATGTAGATGCGGGTACTGCCAACTTATCTGTCACTAAACTCCCTGTTGTGCATGGAAAAATCAAGGAGAAGCACTCTTGTTTTGTTTTTTTTTTTTACATATTTTTAAACAATTGAAAGACATATTTACCATTGTTTAGTGTGTTTAGAAATCAGTGATAAAATTCACTAAAAATCTTCATTTATTTTCCTGCCTTATAAAGGAAGAGGAAAGTCTGAGCTTTTAATTGGCTGATTTTCCAATAATAGTTGGGAGCATTTGTGGAGAGTGAGCAAGTACCTCAGTAAATTTAAGCTATTCTAATTTCTTTTGTGCTTCACATTTCTTGTTTTATAAAGTATGTAGTAGTATTTTCTAGGAAGCTGTGCTAATTTGAAAAAAAAGGTTTATGATTTTCTTATGACTTTCTATGAAACTGTGAAGGCAAAATTGACAAGACTTGACTTGAGCATACAATGACATAAGAACATAAGACAGTGAATGTAAAAATCAATTGGCTTTAAAAGGGAACTGCTGTGGATTACAAAATGTAGCAATTTCTAAAATGAAAAACCTTAATTTTTTTTTAGTGTTCAATTTTTATTGGTTTTTCTAAACTCCCAAAGCAAAAGCCATAAAGGGGAACATAAGAAGCAAAAAGGTGTAAAGCACAAAATATTAATACCGTATTTCTCATATTTTTATTATTCCTCCTGTACTCCAATACTTTTTGGGCAATATTTAAACCCTATATCACTTTGAGAAGGAATATTTGGCTAGTCATGAAAATGTGATTTTTAGTTATGGGTATTACTGACTAAAATTCTTCTGTAGTTTCATAATTTTTTTTTTCCTTTGAACACACTATATTGCCCCAGACTATGTTGCTAAACTTTCTTTGTCAGGAGATGAAGTATAAAAACTGATTAAGTAAATAGAGACTGCTAAATTCCATACAAAGAAGCTTTGTAAACACTGAATCCCATGAACACTTTCAGCAATTACAAAACTAAAATGGCAAACTGTCTCATGATATCCTTTGTATACTTACTGTCTACCTTTAAGCAAGTTGTTCTTAATCTTTCAGGGTGTAGAAAACTCTTTGAACATTATATAAAACATAAAGGATCTTCTGACAAGAACAAAACTTTTGCATTTATTCAAAAACTACTATGTCCCATATAGGGGAATGAAGAATTTCTGAGACCTATCCCTGTATCATCCAAGTGTCTGAACTCTGTGTTTAATATTGAATAAGTTTAGTCTACTCTAATTTCTTTTTTACTTCCCACCTACCTTTGTGATTAAAAGAAATGCACATTTTCTAGAACTCTCATGGAAGCTCTTCTTTCAAAGTTTATATGTTTTTTTTAAATATATTAAATATATTTGTTTATTTAACTTGCTTTTTTTAGGCATATGATCTTAATTCTACAATATTAGCTCTTAGGGAAGAAAATCAATGGGACATTTTCTATAAATTCACAAGTTTAATCAAGTTAATTAAGGAGCTAAACAACACTATTGGGATAGTTATGACAAATATTCAATTCTCCTATTCTGTTAGTAGAAATAACTTATTTTGATGGTAAAAATGATCTTAAGGCTTACACAGTACTGTAGAATTTTAAAAGCCTTTAATAGTTTCTAAAATTTTTGGTTCTTGTACTAAAAGGTAATTGAGTCACATATTATCATTATCTTCATTTTGTAGATGAGGTAAAATAACTCGTCTAAGATGATTCCAATAGTAATTTCTGGGGCATGGACTCCAATTCTGCTCTTATGGTGTGATTACAGAGTAAATTTAAATTAATGAAAAAATGTGACAAAACTTTGAATTCACTGCTCATGTCCTATTTTTTGAAAGTCTCTTGTAGAATTATACATAATTTCTTGATTTATTTGCAGATTTTGATTGGCTGGCTGGCTGTGCAACTTGCTTTAGATGCTCTGCTTGAAACAGAAAGTATGATTAATGTTCAATCAGAGCTTAGGCTGGGCAGCGGGCTGTAACATCATGTAATTGGACTACTATGACTTACTTAAACTCATATCAGAAAATTAATAATTTTTGATATGCAAACTAATAACTTCTTTAAGTCATTTTAAATATATAACCCTTTCAAATATGAAGCTACTTTGATGACCAATGAAATTCTTAGTGGAATGCTTTCTCTAACTAGTTTCTCTGTAATAGTGAATGTGTTAATTCTTCTATGTTCACTTATCAGAAGCTTGTGAGAAAGTAGTCAGTTATTGACTTGTAACAGAATGAAGTTAACTGGTACATTTAAGAATGTGTTTTAAAACATGGAAACACATTATGTTCAACTGACAGGAATTTGCTTAAGTATCATAAAATCTCATAAGGCATAATATCTTGGGCAGAAGGATTGATCAGGTATTTCTCAGCTATTACAAACTCTGAAAATATGGAATGACTTAATGTTTTAAGGTGGGAAAATGAGACAGCAGCACCAGCATCACTATGATCACATGGTAGATCCACATTCTGTCAAAGCACAACTCCAGGAAAAGTATTGCATAGATGAGGTTAAAGGCACAAAAATTAAGTTCTATTGCAAGAGTGAATTAGTGCTGACAGATAAATGTTTTGTCAATAAACTTCCAATAGTAGAAGGATGAAGTCTAAATTCATTGATGAATTTAGCAATATACCAGTTTTTTTTAATATTCAAGTTCACTTCAAGTTCACCTTGAATTGGTGAAGAGAATTTTACTTAAGTTAAAAAGATTTACTAAGCCACTACTATTAACCCTTGCATACCTACAAGATGAAAAATCTCAAGTAGCAAGAGTTCAGAAGCAACGTATGTGCCCTTCACAATTAAAATTCTAGAGGCCTAGAGCCAAGAAATTTTCTTAGACTTATTTCAAGTGCCTTAATCACCTGGAATTCTTTTTAACGTACTTTCCAATTCAGCCTTTTAAAATGATGGCTTTGCCTTTTAATGAGAAATCTACATTTCCATCTTAAATAGGAAACACAATGTCCTTGGCTTAGTTCTCCAAAGACATGGAAGGAAGTACACTTTTTGTGTGGGGGAAGATAAAGCTTGTGGCAAATTTACACAAGACATGTCAGACTGAAAATCTGTTTTTACAGAAAAACAAGATTCCCTTGGGTTTACTAAGCCAAGCTTTTCATGTAAATAAGATATTTTATGGAAGTAAACCTGAATGTTACCATCAAGGGGTTGCTCTCTCTCTCTCATTATTCTAAGAAAACCATTTGAGTACTCATCCTCACAGCTATTGGAAGTCTATGTCACCCAACCCACCCTGCTGAGAACATTGGTCATGGTAGTCTATTTAGATTGTTTCTTCTGCACCTAATGTGGCTCATCAGTTCTTCTTCCTACTGCTAGTGTGTGCTTGATTTTATCTGCATTGCTCCAAATGGTGAATGTCCATCCCCATTTTCCTTTTCAAGGCAACTCTTCAATATGCTTGTTATACCTAAAAGATTGCAATGAACTTTGAGGGTAACAAAGAAAAGTAGAGAAAAAAAATGAAATGATTTCAACTGATGATCAGAAGCCATATTCCTATTCAAACACCTGCTTTGGGGGAGTCTATTCCTAGTCACCTGTCCACAGTTTTGTCCTGAGACAGGATGCTGGAATTCATGCTTCCCACTCACAGTATATTCTTATCTCTTCAATTTCCCTGAGTTCCAGTTTAATAACAATTGATTGCAATTGCTATATTTTGCCTAGAGAATGTGTCTTATCATATATATTCTATCCTACTTGTAATTTTCATGCATTTAATTCTTCCATAATGTTCATGTATACTGGAAAAGAAAGTGTATTTTTTACATAATGCAGGGTTATATATGAAGCTATTTGATCAACTTTTTAAACTGTATTGTTTTCTGTGCCTTAACTAAATTTTAGGGTTTTCTGATTCATAATTTCCTGAGATAGTTAAGTTAAAACTTTCCAGCATGCATTCTGAAACACCAATCGTTTCTTCTAATTTGATCAAATTCGCCTCACATGATTTCAATTGATATCATGAAAGTCATAGATAATTTTACTTGAGCCTAATTATTGTTTTTTAACTATCTGATAATGTTACTTTTCCCTTCATTAGTATTTTACCTTAAATTTTATTTTTTCTGATATTAATACAGTGACATATTTTATATTGGAAAATATTTGAGAGGTATAGATTTTTCCATCTGTTTTTTTTCTTTTGCATTCTAATGTGCTTTCCATGCATAATATATAACTAGAACTTTAAGGCATGTGTTTCTTGTCTTTCAAAAAGTAAATTAAATATATTTATATTTCTTTTAGTAGCTAATATATTTGTAATATTTCTGTCAAATATTTTTAGTTTTCAATTTATCGTATTTTTTAAAATTATTTTATTTTTTGGTATGTTGGTAGCTTTAAAATAATTAATGTCCTATTTATTATTTTTAAACTTCAATGCATATTCTTAGATTTTTAACACAGATATCCCATTTAATACTTCTATAGCAAATCTAAATTGACTCAGCATCTATAATCTCACATGCACACACACATACACACACACACACATACACACACACACACACAAACAAGAATCTCTTAAAAAATGCCTTGTGAAACACCCTACCTATCATACTTTTATAACTGTATTCTACCTATTATACAAAAATTGGTAGATTTCTTATAGTCAATAATAAAGTGTATACATTCTTTTTTTTTTTCTTGGTACTGAGGATTGAGCTCAGGGGCATTTGACTACTGAGTGACATCCCCAGCTCTATTTTGTGTTTTATTTAGAGACAGAGTCTCACATCGTTGCTTAGTGCCTACCTTTTGCTGAGGCTGGCTTTGAACTCCCGATCTTCCTGTTTCAGCCTCCCAAGCTGCTGGGATTACAGAGTGCACCAATGTGCCCAGCTAAAGTGAACATATTTAATATCTTTATCAATTCACAATTAGAAAGACATAAGAATTGGATTGTAGGTCTCTTTAGTAAAGAGGTAATTGAACCCCTGAAGTCACTGTTAGATGCCTAGTTAACTCAAAGGCACTACAAAAAATCACATGTTACTGATGTTTTGATGGTTCAATCATAATAAATTGGAAGCTTTTTTGAATCATCCTTGCACTGGATTGAAAGTGAATCCGTGTAGCATACTTCAATTCTGGCACCCATCCAATAGCTACAGAGTGTCACCTTGATAGGGACCTACCATAGCAATTTATAGATTGAATGCATTCCCTATTAAATTACCAATACAATTCTCACAGGGCTAATAAAAGCAATTCTAAAATTTATGTGAAATTATGCACATACACACACAAACACACAGTCCAATCTATCTTGAGCTAAAAAAAAAATGGGATACATTATACTACTTTCCTTCAAAACACCCTATAAAATCATAGTAATTGAAATAGCATGGTATTGGAACAAATGGTATTGGTATAAAAACAGACATATTGTGTTTTAGTCATATTTTTCAATGCTGTGACTAAAGAACAACCATAGAGGAGGAAAAATTTATTTGGGGACTTTGGTTTCAGAAGTCTTAATCCACAGACAGCAGGCTTCAGGTATGGCTAAACATTATGGTAGAAGAGAGTAGCAGAGGGAAGCAGCTCAATGATGATCAGGAATCAGAGAAAGACTCTACTCACCAGATAAAAATAAGATACAAATATATACCTCCATGCCACACCCTACCACATTAGTTACCACTCAATTAATCCCTGTCAGAGGATTAAATCACTAATTGGATTAAGACTCTTAAAACCGAATCATTCCTCTTCTGAATCTTTTTGCGTTGTCTCATGAGTGCTCTTTTGGGAGACACCTCACATCCAGATGACTTACTTATTCCAAACAGACCCTACCTCCTAAGCGTTGCTCTGCGTTCTAGGGGATCCACAGGCCAGCACTCTAGTCTTTAGCACATGGCATTTTGGGGGGAATGTCAGATCCAGAACACAACAACATCTGACAAAGAGTTAATTTTTAGACTATATAAAAACCTCAAACGTCAATAGTAAAAACTCAACCTGAGTTTAAAATGGGAAGACATTAAACAGACATTTCTTAAGCGAATATATACAAATGGCTAACAGACACATAAAAAAATGGAAACATCACTAATCATCAGGGAAATGCAAAACCACAGGAAAATAGCACCTCACCCCAGCAAGAATGCCTATTATCAAAAAGACTAACGATTAACAAGTGCTGGTGAGGATGTGGAGAAAAGGGAATCCATCTATCCTCTTGGTGGGAATGTAATTAATATAGCCATTATGAAAAAGTGTAGAACTATCACATGATCCAGCAATCCCACTCTAGCTGAAGTTTGAGATAAAACTCGATTTCCTCCTTCTGCTGGAAGGTGAAACTGGAGTTTCTCCACTTTTGTTGTTCTTATTTGGTTTTGTGAATCCAAGCAATGAAATTCACAGACCAGAATGAGTGAGTGTAAGAGAAGGATTTATTGAAGAATAGAAAAAGAAACAAAACTCTTGCAGTAAAATGGGGAACTGTAGGTTTTCTCCATCTGAGTGTGCTAGTCTAGGGGGTTTTATCGCACTTGGGTCAATGCTATTGGTCCAAACTTATGCTTCTTAGGGGTTGGAAAATTACTAATGCTATGGATCCAAATTTATGTTATTTGAGGCTTGAAAATATACTAATACTATTGGTCAACTCTTCCAATCAGGTCTACCCCACTTCCATTTTCTCCCACAGATTACAAAGCTGAGGTTGAGGTCGTTGGATATTCTATGCTCCCAGATTCCAGACTGCAGTGCTTTGTGGAATGGGCTTCTGCTGTTTCTCTGCCAGGTCCAGTAGGCTTGCTGCTGCAGTTCAGTAGCCACAGAACAGAGCTATGTCACCACTGGTATGTGTTTATCCAAAGGAAATTAAATGATTATGCCAAAAAGAGACATCTGCACCACCACATGCATTGTAGGAACAATCATCATAACCAAGAAATGAAAACAGCCCAAGTGCTTATCCACTGATTAATCGTTAAATAAAATATGATACATATAATAATGGAATACTAGTCAGCCATAAAAGAAATAAAATCTTATCATTTGCAACAACCTGATGGAACTAGATATCAGTATGTTTAGTGAAATAAGCCAAGTCCAGAAATAGAAGCAGCACTCATATGTGAAATCTAAAAAAGGGTGATATCAGTGAAGTTGAGAGTAGAATAGTGGTTACCAGAGACTAGGGACAGTAACAGAGAGAGAGGGTGGGAATAAAAAATATTGATTAGGGGTGCTCAGATACTGTTAAGAGCAAGAAGTTCTGGTATGCTATTGCCCAGTTAATGAGTACAGATAATAATGTACTGTACACTTCAAAAAGCTAGAAGAATTTTGAAAGTTTTCATCTTAAAGAAATGAATGTGTTTGAAGTAGACTTAACCTGACTTAAACACTATAAATGTTATACATATATGAAAACATATTATGGAACCCAATTTATATGTATAATTATTAATTTTAATATAAGTATTTAAAAATTTTAAATAATTATTTTAACTAAAATTTTTTATTTGAAACTATTGTATTAATAATTGACTACTGATTTTGTTGGTTCTAGTTAATAGTGTTGTTTTATTTAGTTTTCAAGTGCTTTGTAGTGTTCATTTGCTTGCTCATCTTGAAGCTTATCTATTTTTGTTCATAATTTTCTTTCATTCCCGCATTGTTTTTACCTCCACCTGTTTATTCTCCAGCACACTCAAGAATATACAAGATTTTTGGCACCTGTCCCATGGGAGCATCTCATATCCATTCATGGAATCAGCAAATATGTTGTCATAATCCTGATTGATTGCCTTCATTTCTCCTGCCAAAATAAGTTTATAGGTTGCAAATACCAAGTATCATTATGGTTATGATTGCTGTCTTTTTATGGATGAAGAAAGTCCATTCCAGCCACTGATTTCACATTGAGAACCTGGCTCTTTTCTCTCCAAATTATCTATAGGGGGCTTTTGAGTCCAGTCACTCTTCAAGGGCCGAACACCTGACACCTTCTGTCTGTTTCTAAATTTAATGCCAAGCAAATCTTATGTTTTATTGTCTTCTTATATTTTTTTAATTGAAAGTAATTTTTTTTCTTTTTTGAGACTAGCTATACCTTATTTATTTACTTTTCCAAAAATGTACTGTGAGTATCATTTGAGATAAATAGAACCATTTGAAAATGTAACTCAAGGTCATGATTAGCAGCCCCGTTGTTTCTCTTCTCTCCTGAGAAATCTTTTCTTTAATATTTTCTTGTTTCTCATTTTCCTTTTCTATGTTAAACTTTTTTTTTTATTTCCTAAATTTAACCCACAGGCCTACAATTTTTGAACTATATTTTCATCTGCTTTTGTTTGGGTTTGATCAGACTCTGAGAATTCTTGAATTTTATTGCTATTTAAAATATTAGTGATCAAACATAATTCATATGTATGTATAAATTACATGTATATTATAGTATGTCTACTTCTAAAGGTTTTTCCTTATTCTCTTATTTTTCCTTTCATTTATCATAGTATTATTGTTTTTAATTATTTGTTTTTTGTATATCTTAGTTGTTTAATGAGAACAATATTTTGGATAATATTTTTATTTGACAATATTTTTATTTCAAATTTATTTTCATTAAAAATCAGAATAATGCAATAAATTATAATTTAAGTATAATGGCATTAGAGTAGTACATAAGTACAGTAATTTTATTTTTTAGCTCTTTTGGTGCATTATATTTATACATAAAAGTGAGATTCATTGAGGTTCATTATGCTGTATTCATAAATGCATAAAATATAATTTGACTGATATTTCACAGTACTTTTTTCCCCGATGCTCCCCCAATCCATTTGCTCTACTGATCCCCTTCTTTAGTGTTACTATTATTGTGATTAGTGCTAATAACTTCCCCATGCCTTTCCCTCCTCACTGTCTCTCAGTCCCCTTCTACTCTATTGTTGTTCCTTTTATTTTTATGAGATACCACCATTTAAAACTATTCCTTTGCTCTCTTTCGGTAGGTATTATGTATGAAATAAAACATGTGACCTTTGACATTATGTGTCTGGCTTATTTCACTTGCATGAAGTTCTCCAATTTCACCTACTTGCCTGCAAATCACTTAATTTTACTCTTTTTTTATGGTTGAAAAAACTCCATTGTGTATATACACCACAATGTTCTTTATCAGTTCATCTCTTGATGGACACCTGTGCTGGTTCCAAAATTTGGCTATTGTGAGTTATGCTGTTATAAACATTGATGTGTCTCTTTCACTCTGGTATGCTGATTTTAGTTTTGTGGAAGAATATCAAGGAGTGAGATAGCTGGGTTATAGGGTGGTTCTATTTCTTGTCTTTTGAGGAAACTCCATAATGTTTTCCAAAGTGGTTTTGTTAATTTGCAATCATATAGTATGCCTGTTACCCAACATCTTTATCTGCAATTATTGTTCATTGTATTCTTGTTGATTTCCATTCTAAATTAAGTGAGATAAAATCTCAGTATAGTTTTGTTTGCAAGGGATGCTAATTTTTTATATATTTGTTGGCCATTTGTACTTTTTCTATTGAGAAATGTCTATTTATATCTTTTGCCCACTTAGTGATTCATTCATTAGTTTTTTGTGTTAAGTTTCTTGAGTTCTTTTTATATTCTGGATATTAATCCCTGTTGAAAGTGTAGCTGAAAAAAGATTTTCTCCCATTCTGAAGGCCCTCTCTTCAAACTCTTAATTGTTTCCTTTGTTGCACAGAAGTTTTTAACTTAGTACTATCTATTTATTGATTCTTGGTTGTATTTCTTAAGCTTTAGGGTTCTTACTAAGGAGTCATTGCCTGGTATATTATGTTGACCTTGTATTTTCTTCTAGCAGTTTAAGTATCTCCAGTCTAATATTATTTTTTTAACTACTTTGAGTTTATTTTATTTATTATTATTATTTTTGGTGCAGGGTTTAGTTTTATTCTTCTACATATGGCTATCCAGTTTTCCCAGCAATGTTTGATAAAAAGGTTATCTTTTCTCCAATGTATGTTTTTGGCACCTTTCTCAAGGATCAGACCACTGTATCTATGTAAATTTTTCTTTGTTCCATTGGTCTTTATAACTGTTTTTATGCCAAAACCATATTGCTTTTGTTACTATTGTTCTGTAGTATAAGTTGATATTTCTTATTGTGATACCTCCAATATCCTTCTTATTACTCACGATTGTTTTGATTATTGTAGGTCTTTCTTTCATGTGAATTTTAGGGCTGTTTTTTCTAGTTTTTTTTTTTTTTTTTGTAAAATGTTACTTGTATTTTTATTGGGATTGCATTAAATCTGTAAATGGCTTTGGGTAAAATGACCGGTTTGACAATATGAATTCTGCCTCTCCATTAACATGGAATGTCTTTCAATCTTCTAAGCTCTTCTTCAACTTTATTCTTAAGTGTTCTATAATTTTTATTGTAGAAATCTTTTACCTCTTTGTTAGATATATTCCACATATTCCATTTCATATTTTAGACTACTTTGAATGGCAGTATTTTCTTGATTTCCTTCTCTACAGATTCATCATTGGAGTATAAGAAAGCTATTGATATTTGTATATTGGCATTGCATCCTGAAACTTTGCTAAGTATTCCAAGTCCTTATCTATCCTAATGACTCTTTATTCTCTTTAAGTTGTCCCAGAATTCTTGTATTTTTTTATCATGATTTTCTTCTGTATACCTAGTGCTCAAGTTATATACCTTGTCTTTGAGGCCTGAAGGTCTAATGTGTTCATGATACTTTGAAGTGAATTTATTAATTTGATTTGCCATGTCTTTCATTTCTAGGAGTTTGGTTTGGTTTCTCTTCAGAGACTTTTTTTTATTAAAATATAATATTTGATGTATTTTCTTTTTTGATTCATTCCTTAGGTCTTCTTTTAACTCATTAATTATTGTAATAATGTTTCTGTGGTCTTTCTCTGGAGTTTTATCCCCTTGAATATCTGGGAGCTCTTTGTTGGGGGATTGTAAATTTTGAGGAAAAACTTGTTTGAAGGTTTCCACATATTTTCAGAGGTCTTAGATTTGCTCATGTATTGAGATAGATTTCTCCTCCTCTTTCATGATGTCCTTTTGTGTGTAGTTATCTTTTTTTGTAATAAGCACTGGGTTATTAATATGTCTTAAGTTCAACATCTAGGCTCAGCATAATCCAAGTGTAAATTTCAACTGCCAATGCAGTTTGCTACTGCTGATTTAACTCACTGTTGGGTGGCTGCAGCAGGACTGTTGGTTCTCATCTTGGGACCGCTTTCACTTTCTGTTAACAGAGAAGATTCTCAAAGTAGGACCTGTGATCCCTCTATTCTTTCCTTCTTGGGACCTGGTCATTGATTTGAACTTTTTCTGTACCCTAAGTATATGTATTAAGGAATTGTTGATGCTTGAGTGTGGTTAGTTTTTTAGGAAGGCACAGTGTCACTTTCCTGAACTGTGGATATATGTCAGCAGCAAAGTCTCTATCCTGTGAACTTATAGCATCCAAGTTGCTTCCTAGACCCTCTCAGAAATATGGGAACCAAAACCTACAACAGCAGTGAAAAATATACAGCATTAAAATGAATGTTTGGTGCCTACTATGACATCTACGACACTAATTAACATGAAAATCAAGAATTCCAGGTCAGAAATTAAGAACAGAAGGAACAATAAATGCCCATAAACTAATCTTATATTAAAATAAACAGCATCCATAGTACTAATATGCCATACATAGTACTAACATCATCCATAGTACAAATATTCATCCATAGTACTAATAACTGCAACAAGATTAATGGGGAGAGGGCAAAAATTATATAAAGCAAATAGTTCTAAAAGAGTAAAAATACAGTTCATTAAGAGAAAAGAAAATTGCGTAGGAAGGCAAAAGTAGTTTTAAATACTCAAATAGTAAATAGAAAAGAAGAAGCAAATGACAGATATAAAGATGAAGGAGCAAAAAATACAAAAAGCTAATTAAGCAGAGAGGGGAAAGGAGGTCAAGAGATTTTTACTATTAGAAAAGGGAAAAGGGGAAGGAAGAGTAACGAGAGAAACAAAATAAAAACAAAACCTAATATTCTAACAAACAAATATCAAACCAAGTCAGCCAAAACAAATAACCCTAAACATTCAAAGACAAAACAAGGTGAAATACAAGTGAGTAAGAAAAGGAAAAATATCTATGCATATCCACAAATTGATTAGCACAATAACTTACACATAAAAATGGATAAAAAGAAAGGAAAATAAGTGAAAAATATTTTTAATAAAATATGAAGGGATTATCTCTGAGTGGTCAAAGCTGATATCAAAGATGGATATTCACTGCCAATGCCCTGTTGTCCTTCTTTCTTGTGCACCCCTTAGAGAGTGTAAGGGTTGGGGATGGTGAAACTCCTCCTCTTTGTGTTGCTCACCAATCAGCCAGCTACAGTGCCTGTACCACTGAAAGGCAGGACAGAATGGGAAGTATTAGCAATAAGGGTTTTCTCTAGCCAGCCTAGACTGAAGTACTCCCAGGCTAGGGCCAATGCAGAGTTTTAAATGGTAAGTTCAGACAGCTGGCTACTGGCATTTAGCTATTATTGAAACTTAAGAACTTCCTTGGGTAGTGTCTGCTTCAGAATGATTAAATCATGATACCTTAGTACCAGAAACATGCCAACCCCTGCCAGGCATCTGGATCTCAGGGGCTCCCTGAGAACACTACTTGTAGGGTGGTGTAATTAACCCTCTACAAATTCTACCCAGTCCATGGGCCATGAATGTGTTCTTCCCTCGATCAGACTCCATGTTCAATCTTGCCCACCTGAGAAGCTTCTGAACTATTCCTGGCTGGTCTCATAACCCACAATAAAGAGGGGAGAGTGTGAGAGGAAGAATAGAAGTTTAGTAGGTTAGACAATGAGAAAAGGAGGAAAGGAAGGGGGTATAGAAAAGGAAAAAGAGTGAAATTAATCTGACATAATTTTCCCATGAACATAGGAAAGCAACACAGTAAAATTCTGTTTCTTGTGTAGTATATGTTTTGTTTTATCTGACGTCACAATCATTTGTCACTTTTCTTAATTCTAATAACATTCATAAAACATTTGCTGATCTTTGGTAAACTTTCCATATTTTAGAATGACTACATAGCATTTTAAATAGTTGTGATGGATTTCTTTTTTTCTTATATAAATAGTTATATCTTACGATAGCCCTCTTATTTAAATAGGGAATGTAAAGTTGACTTTGGCATAGGGCATGTCTACTAGCAGTTTTGTTTAAATTTTTGGAAAATTTTCTTTATCTTGAAAGACCTTCCCACTCTACAATCAAAATTAGAGAATTTTTATTAAAATTAGAATTTTTATTAAAAAAGATCAGTGTTTCTAAATTTACCTGATAACCCAGAAACTATATACTTTCTTAAAAGCTTTGAATATTCAAAAAGTTCTTTCTGTTAAGGTACACAATATTCAAAATTAGAAATGTTTGTTAGTTTATTTTAAGATAAAAATTACATTATATTTTAATATAAACATTTTTTTTTTGTATCAGGGATTATATCCTGCAGTGCTTAACCACTGAGTCAAATACCCAGCCCTTGTTTATTTATTTTTTTTTTTATTTTGAGACAGAGTCTTTTAAGTTGCTTAAGGCCTCACTAAGTTACTGAGGCTGGCTTGAACTTTCAATCTTCCTGCCTTAGCTTATGGAGATGCTGGGATTATAGATCTGTGCCACAGTGCCTGGTTAAAGTTCAAAAATTTAAAGTACATCCTCAATCTTTTGAAAAACTATATCATATTTATTGTATTTTGTTAAGAAGTATAATTTATTAACATTTTTCTGGCTTTACAACATATCAAAATTTATTTTAATAGCTACAAATAAAATGGTAGATGATTATATTACTGGCTACTTTCCATATCATTTATGACAGCTCATCAGAAGTATATATTCTATGTTGTATTTTGAAAAGTTACAGCATATTAGGGCTTTACAAGTGACTAAAAAAAATACAATGACATGAATGATGTCAGAATAAAGTGGAGGGAAAGTGGGCATAAGAATAAGAAAAAGTAAATTGATACCTCATTGATTCTAATGAAAAATGACTAAAGATAGAACAATACCCAAAGTTGGAAGGAATTTTTTTTGCAGTGTTTCATCCAAACAAATAAACTTTACCTCATAAAAATTGAACTTACCCTACAGTCAGTTTTTAAAACAATTTTATGTCTATACAAAAATCGAGCAGACGATCTCCCTATTTCTAACAGCTGGCCTTAGTGTGATACTTCCTGTACTACAATAAACAAACCAATATTGATGAATTATTGTAACTCAAATCTATAGTTCACATTAAGGCTCACTCATTGTTGCACAGTTCTGAGACCGGACAAATACATGATGTTGAATATTCACCATGACATTTTCTTATGGTATGCCCCTTTGAGCTTCATCTGTTCATTGCTTCTCTCCTCCTCAACTCTTAAAAGCTAGGGAATCATGCATCTTTCACCAGAATTTTATATATTTGGCATCATACTGACATTTTTCAATTATACACTCAAGTTTCTTTAATGTCTTTTCATGACTTGGCATCTCATTTCTTTTTATAATTGAATAATATTCTATTGTGTGATTTACCATAATCTGTCCTTCCACCTACTATAGAAAATCTTACTTGATTCTAGGATTCAGCCAACTTTGTGAGGTGACTGGGAACTCCCAGCTTGTACACCTATTATTGGAATTCTAGGGATTTTTAACTGTGAAGTTTGTATATACTCAGCATCTAGAAATATCTCAAAATTACTATGTAAGTATTCCTGCTAACATTAATAACTTTTGCTCTAGGCAAACTGATCTTAGCTGGGATTCTCTATGTCTCTTGCCTTACTGATTTTGGGTGTTGGTTTGTTTTGTGACTTCATTTTAATGGATCTGAAAAAATATCATTAATTTTTTATTTGCCCATTCTTTTTTTCTTGCCAAGAGAATGGGACTGACAACTTCCAAACTGTTCACATATTGAGCAACATCAGACATCCCCTATAATAATCTTAAAGAGTTTTGAGTATTTCCTAATTCTATGAGCAATGCATGTTCACAACAAAGCATCTGGAAAATATAGAAAATTTTTAAAGGAGATAAAATTTACATAGAATTCTACTGTTACAGCAACTATTTTATCTACTATGCCTTTTCATATAAATTATACTATTTCATATTCACAAATATATTTTATAAATCCAATTTTCACTGATTTAGAATGCTCTTATTATAGACATCACAGTGAAAACTACTACCAAATTAATCCCTATTTTGGCTCAGATGTTCAGATTCATGTGTAAAATCAAATATTGTCTTAAGAATGATCAAAGTTTGTTTAATCTAATAGAGTCTTTGAATACTGTTGTCTTTTCTGTGATCTATATTTAATGCAAACTATCCTTTTCTTTCTCTATGACTTTTTTTCTGTGAAGTCCCATTATCTTGAAATCAGAGAAACACACATTGACATAAGGCTTTAGATATCCCATAATTTTAACTTATGCACACAAATTCCTTCAGAGTTCAGCTTCATACATGCTAATAGGAAGTCCTCATTTCTACAAATTATGGCAATTCTATTAATTATTTTCTTACTATACAATACACAATTTTTCTCTACTGACATAAGATGGCCTTTATTAGAGTAATACTAATATTCTTTTCCATTCATTTATTATTGCTATATATCATGCACTCAATAAAATATCTCCATTAATGTGATTTGATGATGACATAGGAATATATAGGCTCATTTTACAGATCAAAAATTGAAGATTAATATGATTAACTATACCTTGTATGTGTAGTAGCCAGTTTCTATTATGGCCCCCTGTGATCTTTGCTACCTGGTAGTCACGCTTTTCTCCTGCCTTCCCATAGTGAGTCAGGCCTGCCCTCATGTGGTGACCAACAGCATATGGAAGAAGTGATGAAGCTAGGTCATAAAGCATGACAGTTTACCCTTTGGACCTTCAGATCCCTCACTCGGGGGAATCCAGTTATTATGCCAACCATGTGCACAACCAAAGAGGAGTGGAGATTTTAGACAATACAAGTATTAAAGTACTAGACTTTTAGAGTCATTTCCCTGGTAAATGCAAACTCCAGTCAGGCATTCAAATAATTCAGCCCTTAGGAGGCATCTAATTGCAGTCATATGGGAGACTTCAAACAATTATTAACCAGCTGAGCCCTTCCCCAATTCCTGACCTCCAGATATTGGAAAATATTATTGATTACTATTTTTAAGCTGTTATGTTTGAGATTTGTTTGTTATGCATTAATAGATAAGAAATACATTAAGGCAGTTTCCAAATCCATCTGCTATACTGCATTGAATACTTTTTGTGTAAACATATTACTAATATATGGAGGCATTCATACTAAATAAATGTACAAAGGTATATGTAATTACTGTTAAACTATTTAAAATTTATAAATTCCTAAAATATATTTTTCTCTTGCCTTGGAAAATATGCCTTTTTACTATGTTTTAATTATTTGTATCTTGGAATGGTCCATATACTAAAGGCTTGGTACCCAAGTTGGCAATATTGGGAATTGCTATGGAGTTTTAAGAGGCAAGGCCTTATAGGAGGCTCTTAGGTCATTGTGGGTGTGCCCTTCAAAGAGGTTGTAGGAACCCAGGCTATTTCTTTCTTTTCTAGTTTTATTATATGATCATTTGCTTTCAATCTTGCTCCTATTGGAGTTCTCCCACTTGTGGTGGTGGGTAGAGCCTCCATAAGTTGTAGATCTCTGCACCAAAGAACATTTTTTTAGCTCTTAATCCTGGTCTATACTATGCCCTCCAGTGTCGCAGCAGACTCTAGCAGCAGCAGCTCACCATCAATTTGTTCTTTCTGGGTTCTTGTCTTGAAAATGGAAGAATAAAATCCACAGATGAGGACGTACGTGTGTTTTAGAGTAGAATTTATTCAACTGTAAATAGAAACAGAACTCCTGCAGGGCTCTTCAGTGTGCTACTCTAGGAGTTTATACAGCACTTGGATCAGTGTTATTGGTCCAAACTTATGATAATCAGAGTTTGGAAGAGCACTAACTGCTATTGGTCCAACTTATGCTAATCAGAGTTTGGAGAAGTACTGACATCATTGGTTAAGTCTTGAGCCTGATCTTCCATTCGGGTCTTCCTTACTTCTGTTTTCTCACAATTTCCCTGAATTCTCAGTTTCCCAGGAGGTTGAGTTGGGGTATTGTGGATGCTGGAGGGTGGACTCCAGAGCTGCAGTGCTACTGGAGTGGGTGTCTGCATGGGGCCAGGCTGGCTGCAGGGGTTATAGGTAGGGAGCCCTAGCTGGTTTGGCACTGGCCTGTGGAACCTCTGGCCCATGCTTATCCACTGCCCCTCTGCTACTCCATCTCAAATGGGCCACTGCTCTGTTGTTCCATTGCTGCTTCTCACAGGAATTAGTGGGCTGATTGTGGGGCTTAGTGACTGGGAATTAATGTAACTGGGATGGTCTGCTGTTTACCACCAAAAATTCCAGGCACCAGACACCAAACCAATGGGGCAACCTGATCCTGAAACTTAAACCTTCAAAAGCTTAAGTTAAATAAACCTTATTTCTTTATTAATTAGCTGCTTCTAGCATTTTATTGCAGTAATGCAAAAGTGACTAGTGCACTTTTGAATGAAAAAATTTAAAAATATATTTAAAGTCATATGATTGAGAAGAAAAGCAATTGAATTTAACTATTATTCAATCAATTAATGATATTTGAGCAATAGGCATATGCAATTCATAAATTATTTAGTGTTTTTTTGATAAAACCATTTTTCTTTTATTTCAAGCAGAATTATGTTGTCAAAATAATGACTTTTGCACAAATTATGTTCTTATAATAGTAATACCAAATTAAATGATTTTTGAGCCATTGTAGTTCTTCTGTAGTACTTTATTCATATTAGTTATTTCAATAGGGTAATGATTGAGACAATTTGTTCTGTTGAAGTTATCATTAAACTGAAATTATCAATATATTTGCTAAAGCAATACTTCATTTATAAATTAATCATGAATTTTACCTACGATAATACTCAAACATTGTAAAAGAAATATATACATGTAAATTATTCTTATCACATTACTGCAGAAAAGTTATATTTAACATAAATTAATCCTTTTCCTTAAATAATTTTTTTCATTCCTTAAGTAATATCTAGCAGTATTAAATATTAATGTGAATAATTGTTGCACTGCTTTATTAATATTTCTCTAGATCTCTGCATATGTACATTTCAGAATAATGAAAATAAATTTTGCAAAACATTTCCTCTTGTTACTTACAATTTTTCAAATATGAAAATTCTTGAGTATTTCCACCAAGACACAGATACAAGAAGAAAAAGAAAGTAGGAATTTGATACTATCATGAAATGAATTCCATATGCCAAAATCTATTGTATTTCCGTATTTGAGAGGAAGGATTATACCTCAATTTGCCTTTTTTCTTACCCTAGCATCCTACCAAAGAAATCTTTCTGAAACTCTAAAACATTGTCCCTCTTGGGCAAGGGATGGCTCAAGCGGTAGTATACTCGCCTGGCATGCACGGGGCGCTGGGTTTGATCCTCAGCACCACATAAAAATAAAGATGTTGTGTCCACTGAAAACTAAAAAATAAATATTTAAAAATTCTCTCTCTCTCTCTCTCTCTCTCTCTCTCTCTCTCTCTCTCTCTCTCTTAAAAAAAAAAAAAAAACAAAAGAACCCATTGTCCCTCTCCAACATCAGGAGCAACTCAAAACAGAAAGCTTCACAGTATTTGGACACAACTGTCTTTTGCTTCCAGGATATAGTTGAGGAAATGTGGAGAAGAGTTTTCTCTCCCTTGGTACTTGAATTCATCAAAAGATCAGATTCTTAGAGCTAATGACAGTGTCCCATCATTGTGTGTTGCACATTGGGTCTCAGGTGACAGACTAGTCCATGTATTTTTTTAAAATTAAACTCTAAGTTTGTGTTTGTGCATATATCACAAGAAAGAAAAAGAAGACAGAATGAGAGAGAGAAAGAGGGGGAAAAAAGAGAGTGGGAGGAGACACCTTTTTATGCATGGGACCCAAAGTAATGACACACCTTGCTTAGATCTAATGGGAATTTTCTTCTATAATTTTGACAATGTGTGATAATGACAATACTGCATTTGGTCTAGTAGATCCCAGAGCAGCATTATTGTGATAATAATTTTGGCACAGACAAATCCTCTGTCTCTAAACTGATCCAATCATGTTGTATTCAGTAAAAGAGCCTGAGCAGCTGGACTGTTGAACAGTCACCTGACAGATTTGCTCTGATGAGATAAGACCTGGCTAACCCTTGCTCTATAAACTACACTTATCATGTTTTCAGGAAGTCTGGATTCAATCAATAGGGTAATGATTGTCTGAGAGTTCATGTGCAACTATTCTATTTTCTGGATGGCTGCTATTCCTATCATCTCTTCCCTAATGCTGTGAATTGTGCTTGGTATTACATATATACAATCTTTACTTGGAATTTTAGAAATTTCAGCTAGCAAGTATTAAAAGAGACTTATTCAGTTAAATTTTACAAGCTTTTGATGTTTTAATGCATTCTTCTCTTGCTTTATAATTTCATGTTAATTATTTATATTGTATTACTGTTTTAAAATTAAATCTGTCTTTAATGAATACTTTAAAATAGCAAATAAAACCTTCATCTTTAACAGGAATGCATTACTTATGCATTAATAAAATCATTAGTAGAATCTTTCTTTTCTTTTTTAATATTTTTTAGTTGTTGGTGGACCTTTATTTTATTCTTTCATTTATTTATTTATATATAGTGCTAAGAATTGAATCCAGTGCCTCACACATGCAAGGCAAGCACTCTACCACTGAGCTACAACTCCAGCCCCCTAGAATGTTTTTTTTTTCTATGAGTAAAAATGTATATTCTTGTCTATAATATATTGTTTAAATAGGCAGTGGCAAAAGAACTCAAAAATTAGAATAATTTTGTTCCCCAGTCTCATTGTAGTTTTATTTTTCTTTCACTGATAAAATTAGACTATATTATCTTATGTCATCATAAAATGAAATCTGGAAAAATTAAAAATTACTAATATTATGATTGTTAAATTTCAGAATTTTAGAATTTTCCTTTTGCTGACTTCAGTTTGGACTGTGTTGGAAATACAATTCTTGATAATAACAATAAATATTTATTACCTATTTTTCATAGTTTTGTATTGGTTGCTGTACTTTGCTAATTAAATTCATCTGATAATAAGGCAATTCAGTCTTGCATTTGAATAATATCAGCTGTAGTATCCTATGTCATTTTTCCAAAATACCATCTCCTGGTACTTTTTCCATATTTTGTAAGTGTGAGATATCCTATTTCCCATATTTTGACTAGATGCAATCATGTGCCTTGAATTAATCATGATAATGAAGTATACTAGAAGACCTAAGAGGACTTTAGGGCTTCCATTTATTTTTTGTGATTGTACCATCACCATGATAAGAATTTGCTTGGGCTGTGCTACTGGTCTTAGAAAAAAATAAAAAAAATTGTGTGGAGCAGAGCCAGCCTTCCCAAGCAATCTAGTTGAGCAATCTATATATCCTATGTAGAACTTCAGAAGTGACCAGCCACTGAATTTGGGGGTATGTCTATTAAGCAACATTTAACCACTATATTTATGGTTTTATTTTTTATAAATATACTTAATATTTAATTTAAGTATCTATGTATTTTATATTTATATTCAATATATTTGCTTTTGTCATGTAACAGGAATTCTAGAATAAAGAAATTCTGGACTAGTTAAAACTTTCGTGTTTGCTATCCTAGATTGAGATCTTTCAATAGCTCTGTTTCATCAAAATTATGTTTTGGATTTTACATTCTTATGGTCAGAAAATGATGTCAACAACAAAACACTGCCTAGAACATATTGTCATGACCATTCAAATCCTCAGGATAGGCTATAAAGTTTATATTTTTCTTTATAGCTGCTATAATAGAAAAACAGAAAACCAAAGTGGATTTTGAATGCCTTTGGGAGAAGCAAACTGCCCTGTCTGCCTTAGTCTTGTAGCCACCCAATAGCCATATACACTGACTTTTTAGTTAATAGGTTTTGCATTCACCACTCCCATCATTTTCCAAGAGAAACAAAACAAATCTATGATTAAGTTTTTGAATCCAGCTTCAACTTGGGGATATCTGGATAATGTGAAATTTTTCTGTCAGATTTGGATATGACCTGATAGTATGTTCATTAGTTCCTCCTTAGCCAGAGTTTTGCTTTGACATAGATTTTCAACTTAGCTGCAGTCAACTGAAATGCCTGTGTCATTCACCTTACTTCATCTCATCATGTAGGCATCATATCACGATTGCATGATCACAAGAAGTATACAGTACAAGATATTCTGAGAGTAGAGAGATAACATTCACATAACTTTTATTATAGTGCATTATTGAGATCATTCTATTTTATTAATAATTATTGGTATTAATATCTTAATCTACCTAATTTATCAATTAAACATTATCATGGGTATGTATGTATTGGAAAAACATAGTAGTAGCTGTGCTTTCAGGGGTCTGTGGTGTGTTGGAATATATTCTCAATGGATAAGATGTCCCTGGTGCCAGTTACCATGTTATTCTTTGGACCAATATGATCTAACCTCATCCTTTGAAATCCTGATGAAACCCTTTTTAACACACACTGTGAGGGGTGATTTTTATCTCCATCTTGTTAGGAAACTGAGGCTCAGTGAGGGACATCGTTAGCTCAAAGAGAAACATCCAAGATGTGGTGGAGTGAGGATCCAAGGCAAGGCCAGGAGAATCTTGAGTCTACACTGGCAGTCTACACTGGCAGCCACTCACCAGGGCTTATAAGTGGTGATTACTCAAAAGTTTAAAAGACAAGTTACCTGCTTCCACACATGTGATATACAGTGGAAACAACCATGGATAATTAAAATCCCATTTGGAAAAAAAATCGTAAATAAATACTTTAGTCACAACTATGATTAAATCCTGTTCAGGAATAGGGAGTACACCTAGTGATGGGGAAAATTCCTCAGTAAGCCTTGGCTATTCTTGTGAACAACTTCCTGATCTGTTATCCTCATAGACAACACCTGAAGTGGACGTGCGATGACTCCCTTGAAAGCCAACCTTAGCAAAAGTGAGGCACTAAGCAACTAAGTGAGACCCTGTCTCTAAATAAAATACAAACTAGGGCTGGGGATGTGGCTCAGTGACCAAGTGCCCCTGACTTCAATACTTGGTAACCCCCCACCCCCCCAAAAAAATAAAATTATGTCATTTGCAGAAAATTGGATGGAACTGGAGAGCATAATGTGAAGTGAAATAAGCCATACAGAATCTCTGCAATTGTGGACCCCAAATAAGATTTTCCTCCTCTAAGTTGCTCTTTTCAGATATTTTGGTCACAGCCACATAATGTTGACTAACACAGAACTCAAAACCAAGCATGGTGAACATGCTCGTAATCCCAGGTACTCAGGAAATTGAAACAGGAGGATTGCAAATTGAAGACCAGCCCCAGAAATTTAGGGAGTCCACATCTCAAAATGAAAACTAAAAGAGGCTATGGATATAGCTCAGTGGTAAAGTACCCTTAGGTTCAATCCACAGTGACACAATAAACAAATCCAAAAATCCCCTGCAGAACTCAAAATCATATTTTTTCTTAATTATGCCAAACAATTTACATTTGCCATTGGGGATATTTTTGTTTTTTCTAGTAAGCCTTTCATTCTATTACATTTAGAATATGTAACCCTAGTCTTGTTTATTTGTTTGTTTTGGTTGCATCTTATTAGGGCATTTTAATTTTACAGAATAATGGGTTTCCTTTTGGCATCTTCATACCAGTCTTTTAAATTTCCTTAGCACAACAGTTTGGTAACTGTTTCAAATTAAAAAATTTCCTTTTGCTCAGCACAAATTTATTAATACAAAGTGATAAACATCTTAGTAGAAAACTCAAGAATTCCCTCTCTTAGGACATCATGTCATATGCTGAAAATGAGTAGAACTAGCTAGGGTTTAATGTAAAGAATGGAGAAAATAGAGCTAGAAGATATAGCTTTTTGCTAAATAATAGATTTAGATTTTCTATTTCAACAGAAGTGTTAGATTTGCTATTTCAAAAAGTCAAATTATAATATTTATAAAGAAGGTTGTACAATTTAATTAAAATAATGTCTGTGGAAGGAGTATGTGAAGTGTGCAGCCACATATATGAAATATATTAGCTGTATATTAAACTAAAAACTGAAGGGAAATTAGTTTTTGGCAAAGATGTAACAATTGGTTTCAAGATATATATATATATATATATATATATATATATATATATATCTTGATCTATATAAAATCTCAATCATTAAGATCTTGGGAAAACCATGTTCATTTCTCATTTTATTGTAAGATAAAAGAATGAAAGAAAAGTCACTTAGCTGGATTTCTTTAAAACGATGGTTTTATGCTTAGATTTTTTTTTTTTCTAGAGAAAATTCATTTGAAAAAGTTTGACTCTTTTCAGGCTAACTTAATGTGAGTAAAATGGTATGCTCAGTAAGGACTGCTGCTCCCTCTGTCAAATGTCCTTGCCCAAGCACCTTAATAATACATCCTTTGTGATTTATATGGGGCATCATTAAAGAAAGGAAAAAGAATGATAGAAGCAAACCTTAGGTGAGTCACGTCACTGAAAAAGCACAATTTGGAACATAACAGTGACTGTTGTGCTATCTGATGCCAGTCAAAAGATGACTTGCATCACCAGGTCTGCATAAGGTGTCTTCATTCTTCTCTTTTATTTCACCCCTTTGAGAATAGATGAATCTCCTCTCAAGGATGTTGGGATTAGAAAGCCCACACATTTAAAGTAACACGGAAAGAGATAAAAGAAAGTGAAAACATCTCAGCTTTATGAAAGATATAAAGGTAATGGAGAAAATTTAATCTCCTTCTAAGCAATGATATAATTGTAAAAGAGTTTAACTTCCAAATTTAGAAATTTCAAAAACATCATTCTGTTTGCAGAAGAGTCATATTTCCAGTTAGCATAGCCTAAATTTCCTCTTAAGTTTTCAGCACACTGAATTTACAGAGCCCATCATTGATACATGTACAAAATAAAATTATTTTTTTCAAATGCATTTGTCTCTAAAATATTAAAGCTTATTCAAAGCATTCCATTATCATTGAAATAATTATATTTCAGTTTCTCTTTTGTTGCTGTCACTTGCATCTATTAACTTTGTTATGAATTTCCATTTTAGAAGTACATTGCTTGTTTGCTGACCTACTAGGCAATAATAATCCATACACTGTTTGCACCAAATGACAAGGAAGAGCCCAGCTATAAGAAAGCACTCTATTTGTCTCATGTTGCGACTTATTCTGCAGTTTGCTCCTAGAGACATCTAATAAGAATGGTGCTACTTTTATATTATGGCTAGCAAAGGAGGGAAATGGTGAGGCAAGACTTAACTATAAAATCCAATCCCATTATTGAAATATGACAGTAGGTACTAAGCTCTGTAGCTGTTAATGCCTGTTATTTCCCACTGAGGCTGCTGATGAGTTACATGCACAGAAAATCACTTTCAGTTAGCTATAAATTATCCAGGCTCCCTCTGCTTTTCATAGTATTGATCAAATGTGTGCCAATCTTCCAATTATACTGCCATCTGTGCAACATGTTACAGAACTAATAAATAATTTATTGAAAAACTGCTTTTTATGTCAGCAAATTGTACGTCAGATATTCAGGTATTAATTTATAAATATTAAGATTATTATAATATTGATATTGTTAGACTACCTGAATAAAGTCAGACTTACTCCTAACAATCTGTAAGTATATTATATTTATTTTTTCTTGTTTTCAATTAAACAAGTTGGAAAAATGTTCCTGAAATGGGAGAAAATTCCTAAACGCACATTTTTAAATTTAGCTATAATATGTTAATACTATAGCTTAGTGCCTTGATCAAATTCTTCTTTAAAAAATACAGTATTTAAAAATAAGTCTAGTTATAAGAAAACTCATGCTTTTCTATGATGAAATATTTTAGATATTTCTTATGATACAGTTTGTAGACTATTCTGTATTTTACAAAGAAGAAAAGTTACTGTATTTCACATGCATGATGCTTTAGTACAATAGATATTGTAAAAATGTTAAAGCCATAAGAAAAAAATAGATGAGAGTAAATCCTCAGCTAACACCCACAGAGGGGGAATATATGACTTATGGTTATTTTTGGAGCAGACTAATTCACTTATCTCTTTTTGCCATGATACCACAATATCTAGAAATCAAAGAGGTAAACACATCAGTAAATAATGAAAAGGCCTCAATTTATAAATATTGTACTTTTAATTTTGCTTGCCACTTCATCAGTTGGACTAATTTTTTGAAAGTCTGCTCAGTGTTGGGGTCTGTGGTCCTCTCTGGAGATGCAGAGGTGAAGATGGCACAGTGCAGGCGCACATGGTTTAGGGCACAATACTGAGAAATCAGTATAGGCACGAGCAACGGAGATACACAAAAAATAACAGCCTTTTAGCAGGATGGCTAAGGGTGTCTGCCAGAATTCACAAAGATCTCAGGAAGGAGAAATCATGTTTCTTTTCTTTTCTTTTCTTTTCTTTTCTTTTCTTTTCTTTGTGTCAGTTAGAACACTAAAAGTTCTCTCTAATTACCTAACACATGTGAAGATGTTGCCCTACATGGTAAAGAGGACTTTGAAGATATGATCAAGTTCAAGAGTTGAGATGAGAAGATCTCCATGGACTATGTAGTCTTTATAAGTTGAAAAAGAAGTCATAGTCATAGAAATAGGTATATGGACAAAAGCAGAAGTTTGAGTCACATGGAGGCAGAGTCAAGGAATGCTGGTGACTTCTAGAATTTGGAGAAGGGGAGAAAATACACTCTTATTTAGAAGTAACACACCCCTGCTGACACCTTGATTTTTGCTCAGTTGTTGGAATAACTTTCGGTTTACTATGAGCAGTTCAGAGTGCTGGGAAAACTCAGGCTCCTACAGGCCTGACAGGAACACCTGCAGGATGGGGCACTCTGCTCTAGTGAGCCATCTGAGAAACCACACAGTGATTGAGGTCAGTGTTGCCAGGGAACCAGAGGCAAGGGCCTCAGGGCATGATTTCCACAACTCATAAGGCCCCCTCTCATAGGGACAAAGACCCTACCAATCTGCCTTCCATGGCACAACAATATTTAGAGCTTCCTCATAGTGCAGTTACATTAATCATAATTCAATTGGCTTCTACATGTTGTATAACCTGCTTTGCTTGCATATGAGTGGAGGATGCGCCCTACCTGAGCCCAATATCAGTTGTACTCTTTTCCACAAAAAAATGAGCTTGCTTAATGTCCCCTGAGGTTGCCACCTGCCAGATCTCACCAGCTCCCGGTGTCTGTGTTTTGACTCCACGTCCCTCACACCCGCTGCAATTGAGGTAGCCAAGTGACCCACAGCAACACTCAGTAACATTTATTCTGAACTTCTGATTTTAGGATAATAAGTTTGTGGTGTTTTACAGAACTAAAATCTGTGGGAATCACAGGAAGTGAACGCAATATGTTTATTGTTTGCTTTGCTCTTTCACATTGAAATATCTTTTGTAGATTTTAGTAATTCTTCACCTTTTGTGGTAGGAGCAAATAATAGAGATATGGCAAAGAGAGCATAAGCAGAACATTACTAAGTTTGGTTATTCACACCCTCCCTCAGGCCTCTGGTAGCAGTAGCAGTGCATGTATCCATTTTGTAGAAAAACAGAGCCAATGGGGACCTCCTTGGTCTATGAAGGTAGAAGTAAACTGCAACTTCAGGCCTTCTCTCTCTCTCTCTCTCTCTCTCTCTCTCTCTCTCTCTCTCTCATTTTTTTTTAATCATTGGACCATTTCAGAGTTTTTATGTGCTACTAGTTTTGCTTTCAAATGATTCCTTTTCTGTTTGAGTCGCAGTCAGTGTGTGCTTTCTGTGAAAAATGCTGAATGATATATAAAGCACAGGGAACAAAGATATGAGGCACAGAGAGCCAGGAGCATTGAGGTAAGTTCACATATGTTAGTATTGCTGGAGTGTTGAAGATGATGATGGTATTGAACCAGTAAGTAAGGATACAAGGGAGCTCAAAGGCAGTGCAAATAAAGTCATATTGTTTAGATTGTTAATTTTATTCAGTGAGAGTCACTGAAGAAATATCAGCAAGAGTGATACAGTCAGATTTGGATGTTAGAAAAAAGATAAATGAGATGCATAATGAAGAGGCTATTCTGTAGTTTAAGGAAACTTCGGGGTGCTGCTATAAAGATTAAAAGAGCTAAAATTTGGAGAGAGTGGTGCCAAAGTTCTATTTCTTTTTGGATTTTACTTAAAAGGAAAGAACTGCATTATAATTCAGTAGAAATAAAGAGAGCTTGAGGGAAGAATCTAGGCTGACTTTTTGTTGAATTTTGAGGATTTCATATACAGGTTTTCAAATACCTAGTAAACATACTGCATGTAGTTCAGGAAAGAGGTGTGTGCAGATGGTGCATGTTGGAAGTCAGCAACTGCAAGGCCCTCACTAAAGGCTCAGGCTATCATGGAGAACTGCTGAATGAAAGACAAGATTAACCAAAAATTAAAATAAATGTAGTGTTTGATCTAAAAACTATTTGCATTGGGGTCTACAGTAAAATAACATCAATAACTGTTTTTTGAAGGAATCTGAGTAACTGTATGAATGTCAACGTGAGCTAAGCAGTGAAGCAGCAAAAGCTATCTTTTCCAGGTTTATCTTATATACAGCATTTGACTAGCATCAAGAAATGAAAGTGAGTGACACTCTTTAGATATTTCACAAAACTTTCAACTACATGGGGTGGAAATTGAATTTATTTAGTTTTTTTCCCCTTTTACTTTGAGCAATATTTAATAAATTAAGCCAGCTGGCTTAACTGTTTGACATTGGCTAGAGAACACAGCATATTGTCAAAACATTTTTATAGCCACTAAGAAATAAAGACTGTACATTGAAATATATATCATCATTTATTTGAATTATGATACTAGTGGAGATGGAAGTACTTTACAAAGAAATAAAGAAATGAAATAAAGTATTAATCTGAATTTCAAAGATTTGTCTTCAACTCACTTGACTTGGGTATTCAGGGTTTATAGAAGAGCAATGAGTTAGAAAATCAGAACTATCAGAATGAGTGCAAATATGGAGAATTAAAAAAAAAAAACACTTACTCAAGAGATAACTCTATTCTCTGTCTGGGAAGTAAAGGATAGGACATAAGAAAGTGAATCAGAACTGTCATAAGATAATTTGAGTAACATGCATAAAAACAAAACAGCATATTAAACACTTGGTTATTAATTAGCATTTCACTGAGCAATGTTCTTTGGGGGGATTTTGAGGCAGCACCACTTTTTATCATCTTAATTTCAGTCAGTTCATTTTTGGTTCTTCAAGTAGAATTTCTCTTAACCTTAAGTGCTCTAAAACCTGTTAGACACTCAACTTTTCTTTTGATTTAAAGCAGCAGTTGTCAACTCTAAGACCAAATATTACTTTTTTAATCCTAAAATTATTAATGCAGTTCTCTCTGGTCCTTCCCATTTCCTTCAACATCTACAGAGCAGAGCTTGTGCTGCTCATCTACTGAGACTGCTGATACGATGAGCAAGTGTTATTAGCAGAAAGGTGGAACAGCAACAAGAAAACAAAGATCCAAGGGCCTTACTGGAAAAATTATAGCAAGATTAGTGGGAAATGTGTAAATCTATAAAGGTTTGGATGAGACTATTGCAGTCATGAGGAGGAGTTTTTATTCTATGTTCCTCTGTGTTTCTGTTCTGAGTACAAAGGAAAGACAGGCATGGAAGGCAAGGGTGGCAGTGTCTGACAGTTCAGTCATCACAAGACCATAACTAATGCTGTCCTGGGTTTGGATGTGACATCAAAGTCGGGAGATAGGCTGAAAGGATCTATTAATCCAAATATTTCCCTGAAAGTATACTGGGCCTTAAAATCTCTTTTAAATTAGTCTAAGATTATCTGGCAAGTTAGGTTCCCTTTGTTTAGAATTATGGTCTGACTTCTCCAATACATGATCTTCCTCTTTTCCAGGCTCATCTTTCTTTTTTGTTTTGTTGTCTCTTCTTATGCTGTGTAAACAATGAGCTGTAAACTAAACACGAGTGAGCATAGTCTACGTTTTAAATACAAGTTGAGACCAAAGTTAACCTGCATAATATTTACTCTTTCATCATTTTTGCAATAGAACTTAGTGTTAGGCATGATGGAAAGTAAATAAAGTGTTGCTCTCTTTTATGGTTTAGATGTGAGGTATCTCTCAAAAGCTCACGTGTGCAACAATGCAAAAAGGTTAGGAGGAGAAATTATTCAGTTGTGAGACTCTTAACCTAATCAGTGATAAAAATCCCTGATGGGATTAACTGAGTGGGGATTGGAGGCAGGTGGGGTATGGCTGGTGGAAGTGATTTCATTGGGGGCGTGGCTATGGCATATAGATTTATATCTGGTGTGAGCTGCTTCCCTCTGCCACACTCTTCCACCATGACGTTCTGTATCATCTCCTGCCCCAAGGAATGGAGACAGCCTTCTATGGACTAAGACCTCTGAAACTGTGAGCCCTTAAACTTTTCTGGTTGGATCTTTTAGTCACAGTAGCAAAAAAAAAGCCTACCTAAACAGTATCAGAAAATATTCCTTTTTTTCTTTGTCTTTGCAAGAACATAGCATCCATTTATTAGCTACTATTGCTTACCTTTAGTGAGCTGGGAAAGGGTCATTAGGAATGTTATGGTTTAGATGTAAGATGTCTCCCAAAAGCTAATGAGTGAGACAATGAAAGAAGGTTTAGATGTGAAATTTGGGTTATGAGAGCCTTAATCTTAATCTCTTGATAAGAATTACTGAGTGGTAACTGTAGGCAGCTAAGGTGTGGCTGGAGGAAATAGGTCCCTGGGGGAATGCCTTTGGGGTTTATATTTTGTCCTTTGTGATTGGACATTGCTCTATTTCCTGATCTTCATGGGAGCCACTTCCCTCCACAGTATTCTTCCTCCATTTTGTCCTGCCTCCCCTCACAGAGCTAGCTGTCTGTGGACTGAAGCCACTGAAATGGCGAGCCTCAGATAAACTCTTCCTCCTCTAATTGTGCTTGTCAGGTCTTTTGGTCACAGCAATGAAAAAGATGAATAAAACAAGGGATATGAAGAAATGAACAGAGAACATCAAATATTGGAAATAGGGAGGGTGAAATTTGAGGGATAGAAAATGCAACTGCTAGATTTATAGAGGGGAAATTTGAGTTCCTGCTATCATTAAAAAAAAAAAAGAACAACTTTGGAAAGAGAGATTGGAAAGTGTGTTGTTTAGGAGAGTTGCATGCAATATGTCATTAAACTTTTCTGGACTCTTACCAGGAATCTTCAAAAGCCTTCTTGACTCATTGATAATTTTGACTGGCAAGGAAGTGATCATTTTGTTTATATTTTATATATGACAGTTGGCTGACACTGGTTGCAAGTGAAAGATTGGATTCCATTTTCAGGCACAAAGAAACAAATTCTAGAACATTCTCAAAGATAATAAATATCCTTTGGCGTAGTGGCACATGCCTGTAATTCCAGTGACTTAGGAGGCTGAGGCTAGTTCCAGGTGAGCTTCAGCAATATAGAAAAACCCTGTCTCATATTAAGAAATAAAAAGGGCTCCGGATGGAGCACAGTGGTCAAGCACTCTTGGGTTCAATCTCCAGTTAAAAAAAAAAAAAAAAAAAGAAAGAAAAGAAAAGAAAGAGATAATAAATACCAGTTAGCAATAAGAAAAGAAAAGAAAGATAATAAATACCAGTTAGCAAGTCCTATTTATACTGTTTCAGGCTGTGGTCAGTAATATTACTCTTATTTCACCACTGCAAAATCTAAGGCTTAGAGTTGAATTATATTAAAATTAAGTGGCAAGCCCAAGTAGAGACTTTCCACAATGTAGAACTAACTGTGTTCATTGACAATATTTATTAAAGATTTATGTAGCAAAATCATATATTGGCAGCTGTTTATCTTTTTGTGCCCCATTGCAAATAAGCACATAAATTTGACATTTCTTTTTTCGATACCATGGGAAGAATCTTAATCTATCTGCTCTTTTCCAGAAGCTGAGCCCTGGAGCAGCTGGTCAGCCTCAGTGTGTTTGTCAAATGGGGAAAGCATTTGGTACACAGACCTGCTGGAAGCCGGTGAAAGCATCTAAATCCAGGGCATGGCCAAGCTGGGGAGCCAGAAAGTTAACCACCATCCACCAAACTAGGTGCTCTTTCACAAGATTCCTCTCACTTCTGAGGGCAACTGCGATTTGGGGGAGACTCCCAAACCATCATCTGCATCTTGTTTTTCTTTTCTCTGCCTTGCTTTCCGTTCATTCTTTAAAAGAATCACATGATATATAAACAATAACTATTCAAAATATGACTACTTATTAAATGTTATTGCTAATCCTGATAGATATAGATAGATGTTCACATATTTAGCCACATTAAACTATATAAAATATGGTCCATGTTTACTGAAAATTTAAATTTGTGTATGTGAGGCTACTTTTCATACCTGTCTTGCTTTCTGTTAACTAATGTTTTAAAATTGTATTTTGAGATAATAAATTTATTTCTAATTTGAAAAATATAATGTTTTCAATATACATGCAATGTTTCCAATAATTGGGGAATATATTCAAGAAAAGTATAGTAAGGTGAGATGATTTTAATGAACTATATTCATTTTATAAATTATTCATGTGGTTTGGGAGTCCCCTGAAACCACAGTTACCCTCAGAAGTGAGAGCAGTCTTGTGAAGGAGCATCTGCTGCTCCAGGCAGGACTACTGGTTTTGGTTATCTCACTGGCTCCCCATCTTGGCCACACCTTGGATTTATATGCTTTCACCTCCTTCCAGCAGCTCTGTGTACCAAAGCCTTTCCCCATATGATGAATGCACTGAGGATGATAGGCTGCTCTAGTGCTCTGCTTCTTTCTCATTCCTGTCTCATTTATTCCCTGTCCAAAATGTTTTCTCCTCCTCATGAAAAAATCAGAGTTGGTCCAAATACCTACCCAACCATATTACTGAAAATAGGTGCTTATCTCATTTAAAATGCAAAATTTGAGGAACTTAACAGAAGTCGGTTATCAGAAAACAGCTGAATGCAAAATAAGGAAATGTCTGGAGCTGAAGAAAGAGTTTAGGAATAATATTATAGGATGCAAGAGAATTTAACTAGTGGCTCTGAAGTCTTAGAAGAAAATAAACATGTTTGGTGCCAACAAAAAAGCATTTAGGGTTAAGTACAAAGTTGGAAGAAGGAACAATATTTATGTTGTAGAAAGTTAGAGAATTTGGAGGAAGACAAAAATAAAGCAAAGCAAGAAAGTCAAGAAAAGGTAATTAACTCATAGAATTCATACATATAATCACCTGAACTGCCTGACATTATGGATATTTTCAGTTTCATAAAGCAAAGTTATTTTTAAAGAAAGATGTAGTTTAGTCTTCATCTATATATGCAATAATAGATCGATAACTAGGATGATTGATGAAATGTTTAAATCATAGTAACACAGAAATCTAGACCCAGGAGTAAAGTATAGAGTTTGGCAATATTAAAGGATCAATCTGTAATTATAAAAATATAATCTATGAAACATACAAAATGACTTCTTACAGACACTTAGCAGGGTGATGCTGAATTGCTTTTCTTGTGTTATTAAGGCACCAGGTAAGAGAATTGTATTGATTAATGCCCTGTCTAGTCCTAAAGCTTACCTTTATGTTTGTGTAAAATAATCATAACAGAATTAATGGAATTAAGTAGCATATTAACATGTTAATTTTTAATCAATAAAACCCCAAGCCAACTACTTAAATTCAGTATACAATTTTATCCAACATAATGAAACGGCATAGCAAAACTTCTAAACTTCTGGGCTGGGCTTGTGGCTCAGTGGTAGAGCACTTACCTAGCATGTATGAGGCCCTGGGTTTAATTCTCTACACCACATATAAATAAATAAAATAAAGGTATTGTGTCTACAACTAAAAATATTTTAAAAAAGAAAGCTTCCAAACTTCTTGTATTGACATAAAATCGAACCTTATACTGGGATGTGACTTCTCCAAAAGAGGTGTTTAAGTCAGCTTCTTACTGTGAAAGTTTTATACACCATGAGAATGTACAACAATAATGGCCAACACAGGAGAGAGTGTAATGGCAATATCCTCTGTGAATTTCAACAAATAGACATGAATACTACCCATATTTCATTTTAAAACAAGTTCCTTCTGTACATTTTTTGCTGTTTTTGTATTTAGTTTACAGTGCTGGAAGTAAAATTCAAAGTCTTTGGGGGGGGGAGGGAGAGGAGTTTTTTGTTTTTGTTTTTTCAGTACAGAGGATTAAACCCAGGACTTTTCCCATTCTAGGCAAGCATTCTACCACTGAGCTATATTCCATCCCTAGCCCTTTTTATTTTATTATTTTATTTATAGATAGAGTCTTACTAAGTTGTTCAGAGGAGCCTCAAACTTGCAATCTACCTGCCCTCAGCCTCCTGAGTAGCTGGGATTACAGGCATACACCACCATGCCAGCCTTAACAACAACAACAACAACAAAACAAAACAAACAGAATAATATGTATATATATATATATATATATATATACAAAAATATATTATACTATTTTAAATGAAGTCTAATTCTGAGTCAAAACTATTATTTGTCTTGATTTTTAGGTTATTGAAAGGCAGTTTGCAATAGTTTAATATTTATTTATTTGTTTACTTTGAACCTTAAGGTCAAGGAAGACGTGGTGTGTTGGTTTGTTTGTTGCTTGTTTGGTTTTGTTTTCCCGGTAAAACCTCAGCTTTGAATTTACAAAAGACTTTGACAGCAAAATTTATAGGTCAATATGCTGAATATTAGCCTCTAACTCATGTAAATTTTCTATGTGTCCTTATGACTTTCTGTTTTACTGACTGTGCCATTTGGACTTACTTTCTCAGAATTGCTTTGAGGATAAAATTAATTTTCATGAAATTTTTGGCTTGAATATAGCCATCCTAAACTAGATGCATTTTATGGATCACAATTTGTCATCTAATACACTCTTTGTGTTTTAAGTGAAGTACGCCCATTTTATTTTTTGCATCATAAATGCTATGATATAAAATATATCCTGCTTTGGAGAGAATGATTGAAGCTATCTCCATACAGAAAGCACTTTGGCTGAAAGGTGCTGTATTCCTGAAATAGGCTTTCATTATTTATTGACCCACTACCCTGTAATAATTTTTTTGAAACACTTTTGATTGGTTTTATAAATATTGTGTTTTCATTTTGAAAGTATTTAGCATGCTAGAAAACTTTCCACTTAAAAAATTATCATAATGGCCCTTCAAAGATTGGTTTGTAACCAATGATAAAACCTGCTCTCAGGCAAGCATTTGAGAACAAGTCATAGATTGGCTGTGCACGTCATCAAAGTAGTTAATATACACAGGATCACGTACACTAAAGGAGATGAGCAGTGACAACTCTAGCAAAGGAATGGTGAGAGTGAGATCAGTCTGAAATTTGACCTTTTGCTTTAACATGTCAAAGCAAAGGATGTAAATGCATTAAAAACAAAAAACCTGTCACAAGGCAAAGTAGGTGAATTTTAAAATTCTGTTAATGCTAGCCAAGTACATGAAGTTCATTAAATTTCTACTGTATATTTTAATCTATGAGCAATTTAGTTTGTGATATCTTAACCCAGTCCTAGGGTTGGTAAAAGATTTATTTGCTGTTAAGAAAATGCAAGGAGCAGTTATTTGCACACAAGTATTAAGTATCTGTGTCATGATTAATGAATCAAGAATAAAAAAAAAAGCCAGCATCAATTCAGGCTTGATTTATTTCTTGGACTCCTAAGCCCAGATGTTTTTGTGGCCGCTATTCTAACCTTTAATCTATCCAGTGTGGGAACCCAGGTGACTGCAGAGCATATCCCTTTAAGAAGATGATGTTATAGTGTGGATGTGAGGTGTCCTGCAAAGGTTCACCTGTAAGACAATGCAAAAAGGTTCAGAGGAGAAATCTGTGAAAGCCTTAAACTAATAAATGAATTAATCGCTAATGGGATTAACTGAGTGATAACTGAAGTGGTAGGGTGTGGCTGGAGGAGGTGGAATTCGGGGGCGTGGCTTTGGGGTATATGTTTGTATCTGACAAGTGTAGACCTCTCTCTCTCTGTTTCCTGATCACTATGTGAGCTGCTTCTTTCTGCCACACTCTTCTGCGGTGATGTTCCTCCTCACCTTGATCCCTGATGAATGGAGCTGACCTTCTATGGGCTAAGACCTCTGAAACCGTGAGCCCTTAAGTAAGTTTTTCTTCCCCAGACAGTTGTGCTGGTCTGGTCCTTTAAGTCACAGCAGTGAAAAACCTGACTAAAACAGGTTGAGGGTAAGAATGGTTCAGACTCAGCCAATCAATTCATTTCTGCCAATCAGTTGACTCTTTTCTCCTTTAGTTTATATTTATTTATTCAAATGTCCCCATCTTTGGTCTGACTTTCCTGACTGTAGATTTAAAGTGGCCATAACACCTGAGCATGTTATTATACATACTTTTCTTTATTTCCCTATGGCTTTGTTTTATCTAAAACTGTCATGATCATTTGTTTACTTTCATATTTTATTTATCTCTCATCTAGAGTGTAAACTTACCTATATTCACTAGTAAATTTTTTAAGTATGTTGGTATATAATTAGGGACTAAATCAATATTTGTTGACTACATGCCTGAGTCTTTAAAATATGTGATCACTCCTGAGGTAGGAAAGGAAAAGTTGAAACATTTCTCCTGAAAAAGTACCAATCAGTTGTCTTTTTTCCATACAATCTGTAACTCTTCTCATGAACATTCTGACAACAAAGGGAAATGATGTTTATTCTTTTATAGTATAAGTGTTTTTTGTCTTAATTCTAGAGTTTGCAAAGATACTACTTGTGCACTATATTTTAAACATCTTCAAGGAGTATCTAGCATTCCATCAATTAAGAGACACAATTGGGCTTCCCCTTTCTGAGTGGAGAAATGATATGCAGTTTAAATATAGAAAATATTTTGTAAGGTGGAAAGCAATTTGTTCCTTGATATGAGAGTACAAGGAGTTTCAAAAAGGGGAATTTTTTTTTTTGATAACTATAAATTGTGGCTTGGAATTCTGGAAGCTGTCTGACTATTCAACATAAAAGAAGCTGAATAAATATAACTGAATGTAACTATTTAATAAGTATTTGGGGGCTGGGACTGTGTCTCAGCGGTAGAGCACTTATTTGCCTAGCACATGTGACGCACTGGGTTCGATCCTCAGCACCACAAATAAATAAATAAATAAAATTGAATAAAAGTTATAACAAGTATTTGTCCGAATGAATAAAACTGAAGTGCTTTTAAAAGTTAATATTTTTGTGTTATTCCCATGTCCAAAATACACATGAATTTTGCATCACTGAGGCATACTTACTAATTTAGTTCTCCTATCAAAATTTAATTCATGTAAATTTCTAAGTGATTTGCAGTAGATAATCAGCAGATTTATATGACTACACGAAAATTTCAATAATGGTTGCTCTTAAGTAAAACAATTTTTGCATTCCATAGGACAATATTCACAGTGCTGTTGTCTTATAATAATAAATTGGTTAGAGAAGACAAACTGATAGGAATTTACTGACATTTAAAAAATCATTACAGTTTTATGTGGTAATAATAAACCTTTATTTTGCACTCACTACAACCCATAAGATGAACTGATTAAGTTGATTGTAGGTTGATTGTAATGTAAGACAAGTGAGATTAATGCATTTTAAAACGACAAGTCATATGTCACAAAAATTCCCTTGAGTTTTAACAAATAGATTTTCTTTTCAATAAACTTATATAATTGTATTTAAAAGGTTAATGGGGAGAATAATCTTATTTTAGGGAGAGAATTTTTTAGCTCCTTCCCTTGGGTTTATAGTGACCTTTTATTGAAAGTTCCACCAAAATCATTAAAAATGGGCCAATTATAGGCAGTGATTATATTTTGAATTAGCCACTAAAAATCAGCTAGTTTCAGGAGAGGTCAATTTTAGGAAAATAAATAGATACTATAGTATGATAGTTCCTTTCACTGTCCCCTATATTTTTAGAAATGGCCAGGGGCTGTTAGTCTCTGTACATAGAACTTCTTACATGCTTTACTAATTCCTCAAGAGACTGGACTCAGTTTGGAGATAGGTTCTTCTCTGAACAAGTATTTATGGTGCATTCTTACATTTATTATGACTATACTTTTTGCCTTTATAGTCACATGAAATGAAAGAAATTTGAAATAGTAAAAATCAAAGTATTATTAGTGCTAGAAATGGGAGCAGTATAAATTAGTATTACAACAATTACAACAGTAAACAATAGTCACACCTGGAGTAAAGCAATATGATATCATTTTAAAAATTTATTACCTTGTACTGACCAAGTTTGTTTATACATAATCTCTTACTACTAATCTTATAGGAAATTATTGAAGTTGGAATTCTAAACAGATATAATAAACTTTAACTTTTTAGAGTTCATATGTAGCAGGATTAGAGTTTTGATCCAGGTCTCTCTATAATTATTTTGCTTATAAAAACTAAAGTAAACTTAATGGTTATGAGCCTTAGTTTTTTCATAGGTAAAATGTGTTAGGTGCAGAACAGGCTGAGTAAGCTGTCTGCAGGGCATGCCAAACAAAGTTAGCTGCAGGATGACCTGGCCTCTCAAACCCTCTGTCTGGTTCTTTATCAACTATTTACTTCAAGTCCAAACGCCTCAGCCCCCACTCAAGGCTGAACACTGAACCCCCTGCTCAAGGCCAAACACCCCCCTTGTGCCAACAAGGCAGCTTGCGGACCCAGAGACCTCATTAGATTTGGGCTATAAAAACTCCCTCCTGCCGGGCCCCTCTCTCTCTTGCTTTCTCTATCTCTCTTGCTATTTCTCTTGCTTTCTCTGTCTCTCTCTCTCTTGCGCGCGCTCTCTCTCTCTCTCTCTCTCTCTCTCTCTCTCTCTCTCTCTCTCTCTCTCTCTCTTTTCTCTTTCTCTCTTTTCTCCTCCGCTGCACTGCTGCAATAAAGATCTCTTGGTTGCTCTGAGTGTTGTGGTCACTTTTCTTTCAAAATGTTGATAATATCTACTTCCTAGAATATTTATTCTAACGAAATAAGACAAGTTCATGTAAAATGCTTAGAACTGTCTAGCACAAAGATAGTGCTAGATAAATATTAATTATTCTTATTATTATAATTGTGATAATTTGTGTTATTTTATTTTGAAGTAATCATCTACTTAGGCTTAATATCTATCCCTGTTTAAAATTTTTACCACTAATTTTTAGAGGCAAGTAATTTCAATTTTCACAAAAATTAAAATTTTCCTAAATAGAAAAAATAAGTACTAAAGTATCTGTGCCATATGTTTTGTTTCCTGAGAACTTCATATTTTCATGAAGTATATTAAATAATATTTTTTCTGGATTTCACATTAAGTATGGTTTATAGTTCAAGATTATTACAGTTCAGTGTATGCCGTAAAACACATAACATTAACCATTAGGAAGCAACAAAAAGTACAGATGGAAAAGAAAATAAAAACTAGAATAGGATGGCTCTCATTGTTTGAAACTAATTTACTTTCTCAGTGGCTTCGGGTGGTTACTGACAATACTCATTCCACCTGGTTTCTTTTTTCGCATTTCCCTCACATGCAGTCTCTGTGTTTTTTACAGGTGCAACTGTTTAATTTACATTTTTGATCTTTGTTTATATAAAATACATCAGAAGGATAGAGTAAGAAAAAGACTAGCTGTGCAGGGTGGCGCATACCCCTAAGTATGGTGGCTTGGGAGGCTCACAAGTTCAAAGCCAGCCTCAGAAACTTAGCAAGTCCCTGTCTCAAAATAAAAAATAAAAAGGAATGGGGATGTGGCTGAGTGGTTAAGCACCCCTGTATTCAATTCCAAGTATCAAATAAATAAAGAAATGACTAAATGATTTAAAATATTTGATAAGAATCTTTGATTCTCACAGATTTATATAAAATATTTTGGAATTTATGAGCTCTACTAGTTTATTTGAATAATTTAACTTAGAACCTCTTATTTAACACTAAACCATTAATTAAACAAAGACATATTTATATAAGAAAATGGAAAAATATAATTGTTCAACAGAGTTTTTATGAAGGTCAGAATATCATATATAATTCAAATTGCACTCTATTCAGACTTAAGTTCTTATTATAATATCAGTTCTGCTACTAATTAATTGATTCTACTTAGGGAAATGATTTAACTTCAGCTTCCTCATATGAACTGGGAAATACAGCAATGTATTGCTTAATGAGAGAAAGGGTCTCAGACAATTTCTTCTTTGTACAAAATAAACATCATGAAAAGTACTTACTCAAACCTAGATGGCACAGCCTACAACACACCTGGACCATAAGTGTATGCCACAGTATTTGTTGTCCATTGTTGAACTACATGTCATTGTTCCATGTGGTTTCTTTTTTGCATATTCTTGACATGCATTCTCTGTTTATCCATAGGTGCAATTACAAGTTTACATTGTTGATCTTTGTTTATATAAAATACATCAGAAGGATAAAATAAGAAAATTAGCCACTAGCCAGTCACAGTGGTGCATGATCATAATGTAGTTGAATTAAATGTTCAGTTTCCAAACTCTATAGAAGCCCTAATACTCTCCTTAGCATTATCCAGATGCTTGCCACAGGAAGAGGTAGAAGAGGTCAAATTTGGCGATTACTAACTATAACTGTCAAATTCATTCAACAGTTCATTTCTCACCTCATTTACTGACAGTCCCATTTTATTTATAGAGAAAGGCTTACACTGCAGTAATATTTGAAAAACTACTTGATTACTAAGGTCATGTTTCATGCTGAGGTTCTATTTTCCAGTATACCAAATAGGGAGATGGACCCTAAAATTCATATTAACTTAGAAAAAATGCTTTGGAATTTCATAATATATTAGGAAAGTAAAATTTATGTATTTTACAAAATAGTTGTGAATGGTTAAGTGTTTTTATGATCAGATAATGTTGTGCTTTTTTATAATTTTTCCTTTGTATATGTGGTCTTCTATTTTTCTTTTCTTCTTCTTCTTCCCTTTCCCCTCCCCCTCCTCCTCCTCTTCCTCCTTCTCATCCCCTTTTCCTCTTCCTCCTTCTCTTCCTCCTCCTCCTCCTTCTCATTCCCATTTCCTCCTCCTCCTCCCTTCCTCCCCCTACCTTCACCTCTTCCTTCCCCCACCTCCTCCTCCTCCTCCTTCTCCTTCTCCTTCTTCCTCTTTCTTTCTTTCTTTTTTTTTTTTTTTGGTAGCCATGCTTCTATCATTTGCCAATCAGTGACTTAACTCATTTTGACTTACATTTAGGTCACAAATATTTGGAAATTAAAGGTAATAGAGTAGGAATAATAAATTAGGAAGTAAAAGTAAGGTATTTAATAGTTGAAAAATTAAAATATATATATATATATATATATATTGTATTGCCCTTGTATAAAATTATGAAATTTATTGGCGCTTTTGTCTATCCTAGATTACTAATGAATTATTTCAATTTTATTACAATAAACAATAATATTAAGATAATAAACCAAGCAAACTTACAAGGCAAATTTAAGATCACTTAGGTGTGAAGTAAAGTTTTAGTTTACATCAAATATTTTAGATATCTAACTACTCTAAGGTATACAATTTCTGAAACAGCTTTGTTTTGTGACAAGACTATAATAATTTATTATTTTATCTTCTGTAGCCATTTATTTTTCTATTTAGGTAACATAGTCATTTAATGGCCTGTTTATTTCCCTCAATTTTTTATTTAGTTAATTATTTATAACTCATTTTTCTGCTTTTGCTCATTTAACAACACTGTGTGAATGTGTTCACACAAATTTATGTACTGGTTAACATTTTATAGGGCCAAAGTGTTCATAATAATAATTCATTGCTATTAATTTCAATTTGGCCTTTTCCTTTGTCAGCTTTTTTTTTTTTTTCTTTTTTGAGACAGGGTTTTCCTAAGCTTCTGAGGCTGGCCTCAGATTTGTAACCCTTCTGATTCAGCCTCCTGAATAGTAGGGTTTACAGGAATGCCAATATATCTTGGAAATTTATTACATTAGCTTGATACTTTAATAATACTCATTATGATATTTATGCTTTACTCAGGGTAGATGGTGGTAGTAGTAAAATCTTATAAACTCTCTTAATTTCTATATAAAACACAGATGGTGAAGACAAAAACCCTAGAAAAACTGTGTAAACCTAAGTGACACCCAAATCTAAGCAGGTGGGGTGAAGTGCCAACATCTGTTAAGAGCCCTATGATCTCCATGTGGAGGAGGTAGAGGCTGCAGGAATAAGAAAGTTCCAAAGTGGTCACCAGAAACAGAAAAAAAAATGCACTATGGCATTCTCTGGACAACACATAACTGGTCAGGCGTATGTAAACTTTAATTTGAAGGAGACCACAAGGGTATTGTCAGAATTCCTAAGACTTCTGGAAGTAGTTTGAACCTGTGAATTATTGCAATGTGCACACCCAAAGTGCTTTCTAGTAGAAGGCCATAGGTGAGGAGAAAATGTTTGGAGTAGAAAATAAATTCCATAGAATAGGGAAAACAGAAGTGAAGAAAGACACTGTCCATGAAGATGGAACTGGGAAGGGACAGTGATTGTAGAGAATTCAGTACAGAGGCATAATTTTCATTGCTGCAGGAAAGAAAACAGAATTATCAAACCAGAAAGCTTAAAATTACTGTGATCTGTCCCTTCTTTCCTAAACAGGAAAAAGCACTTTACCAGATAGGGATTAATGATTGAGAAAGAGAACACTAGAAAAATAACTTGTATAAAAATTACATGTGACTTAAAGATAACACCCCTCCACAAAAAAAGACCCCCAAAATGTAGAATAGCATCTTGTGACTTGAAGTCAAGAAATTAAGGGAAAGTAACAGCTAAGGAAATGAAAATTAAATCAAAATCTTAAAGTTAGGATTTAGATTAGAAAGAAAACTTAATGAAAGAAGTACCAAGTCAGATACAAATTAAAATGAAAGACCACTTCAAAAATAAAAATAAAAAACTATGAAACACAAAATATACAAAGTATTAAGGGGATTAGAAGAAAGAACAAATATTTCAAGAATCAAAAACACAATGAATAGATAAAAAAATATGACAAAGTTTTAAAAAATTAAATTTATACAAAGAAGATACAATATATGAATAGCAAGAGGCACTGCATAATAAAACCAAACAAATGAAGCAAGCAGATCAGATATTAAAATCTATTTTTCACATTAAGAGAGACTTTAAACTACAGATTATGTAGGAAGTAAATCAACATACCTGGGAATATTAGTCAGTTTTTGACAAATTACAAAACAAAATATCAGACCACTAGCCTTGGGATGTAGCTCAGTGGTAGAGTACCTGCCTACCATGTGCAAGACCCCAAGTTTAATCCCAATACCGCCACCACCAAAAAGATAAATAAATTAAGTTTTTTAAAAATTGGGTGTCTTCAGAAGCTTTGAGATATATATATATATATATAATATTTAAGATACCCACGAAAAGAAAATGCAAATTGGGTATTTTATATTCAACCCAGTAAACTTCAAATATATAAACCAGAATCAATCTTCTATGAAAGTGCAACAATTTGGGGAATATGATCATCAAACAATTCCTTAGGAGTCTAGTAATGAGTCAGCAACCTAAATAATTGGAGCGTCATCAGCCTAATACTAGTGTGTATATTGTGTATGTTTACTTATAGATGTAAGATTAAATGATGGATAATAAATTCAGTGTTGAACATAATGCCTATATATTAAATAATATACATTGTTTAATTATTATTAAATATTTGAGGAGAATAATAAAATGATATGAAAAAGTAGAATGCTTATTGATTTTATTTTATTGATTAATTTGAAATAATAGAATATTATTTAAATCAGGAAATGAGATGAGAGAAGCAAGGAAAATATGAAGGCTGCCAGCTAATTTCAGTGTTATTCATGGATGAACTATTACCAGAAAACAGTGAAGAAAAAAAATAGAGGTTAGGATAGTACATAAAATCATTGAATACAAGCAACATTAGAACAGAAAATTTAAATATCATTTTCTAAACAAAGTATATAGTGATATTTTAAACAGGAATTTAAACTATATTTTTTAAATTATTCAGATTTTAAAGGTATAAATTTGCTGGAGGGAACAGTATTAGAAATAATGTTCTTAAAATCCCTTGCACTTTGGTAGATAGATTTGAATTCAGAACCATGCTTAAAAGTCATTCACAAAATTTAAAAGTAAAGTGAAACAAATTAATATAAATATGTACAGAGTTAGGGTCATTTTTACACAAAATGAAACTACTGAATGCTAAAACATCATAAGGACTATATACCTGTGGAGAGAAATATACAAAAGAAAAAAAATAAGAGTTAAACCCTTCATATGCACAATGATGATGAAAACATTCTAAGACTGTTTGGGATGTAGTTTAGAAGATTAAGCAAATTAATACATTTTGGTGCCAATGAAATATAAAATAATTGGCCTGAGAAAACAATATACAGATATAAACCCCATAATTAAATATACTGGGACCTTGAATTTTGAATTAGAAGTGCCAATGTGAACTTGTGATACAATTTATAAATAACATAAAAAGAAACATGTCCTGGATATCTTCACATATGAGATCCAAGTGAACATTCCTATCTCCCAGATACAACCTCTAAATAAAATTTCAAACAAAAATGGTACTTGATTTAAAAACAAATAGCTGATTCTAGTCTGAGCAATAAATACTCAGGGTTAGTTTGGAATATATTGTTATACTATCAAGTTGTTTTTTTTTTTCTTTTTATGTATTTATTAAAATAGTACTATGAAAGTATGCAATTTTAGGAAATAATTACATGATTAAGTTATTTTGAAGAAAATTCTATAGGAAGTCCTGGCCTTTGCAGTATTTTGCTTCCTGGTCATTTTTCTTTTCTTTTTTTTTTTTATTGGTTGTTCAAAACATTACAAATCTCTTGACATATAATATTTCATACATTAGATTCAAGTGGGTTATGAACTCCCATTTTTACCCCAAATACAGATTGCAGAATCACATCGGTTACACATCCACATTTTTACATAATGCCCTATTAGTAACTGTTGTATTCTGCTATCTTTCCTATCCTCTACTATCCCCCCTTCCCTCCCCTCCCATCTTCTCTCTCTAACCCATCTACTGTAATTCATTTCCCTCCTTGTTTATTATCCCCTTCCCCTCACAACCTCTTATATGTAATTTTGTATAACAATGAGGGTCTCCCTCCATTTCCATGTACCTACCAAGTTATGTACTTCTCATGTAGGTGTCATGTACATAGAAACAAAAGTGAATGAATAGGTTTCCATTGGTCAAAGATCTGGTAACCTGAACACCTACATGAAGAAAACTGTGACGAAAAATGGGAGTATGGTATGTATCTACTATGGTTTAGATATTAGGTGTCCCTCAAAAGCTCATATGTGACAATGCAATAAAGTTTACAGATGAAATAATTGGGTTAAAACAGTTTTAACTTAATCAATGTATTAATCCCCTGATAGGTATTAACTAGGTGGTAACTGTAGGCAGGTGTGTTATGATAGGAGGAAGTGGGTCACTGAGAGTGTGCCTTTGAGGTTTGTATTTTATCCGTGGTAAGGGGAGCTCTCTTTCTCTGCTTCCTGGTGCTATGTACTGAATTGCTTTCCTCCTCCACACCTTTCCACCATGATATTCTGCGTCATGTCAGACACTGTCTAATGGAGTTCAATATCTATGGACTGAAACTTCTGAAACCATGAGGCCAAAGTACACTTTTCCTCCTCTAACTGTTCTTGTCAGGTCTTTTGATCATAATAACAAAAAAGCTGACCAAAACGATCCTTCTTTTTAAAATTTTTTTCTTGAGACATGGTTGCACAAAAGTGTGGAGAGAGAAAGCTCTTATTATCATAAACCAAATATATACTCTAAAGGCGTGTTCCTGCTGATATACCTTTTCCACACTCGGCCTACTCAAGGTTACTATCCCATTAATCTATATCAGTGGATTAATCCACTGTTTAGATTATAACTCTCATAATATAACGATTCCACCTATGATAATTCTTGCAGTGTCTCATACATAAACTTTTGGGGAAACACCTCATACTTAAATCATAACAGGGTTACAAAAATAAAATTAAGATAGATCAAAATCAAACAACAATGAGTGCTGGCGAGGATGTGGGGAAAAGGGTACTCTTATACACTGCTGGTGGGACTGCAAACGGGTGCGGCCAATTTGGAAAGCAGTATGGAGATTCCTGGGAAAGCTGGGAATGGAACCACCATTTGACCCAGCTATTGCCCTTCTCGGACTATTTCCTGAAGACCTTAAAAGAGCACACTACAGGGATACTGCCACATCGATGTTCATAGCAGCACAATTCACAATTGCTAGACTGTGGAATCAACCCAGATGCCCTTCAATAGATGAATGGATAAAAAAAAATGTGGCATTTATACACCATGGAGTATTACGCAGCACTAAAAAATGACAAAATCACGGAATTTGCAGGGAAATGGATGGCACTAGAGCAGATTATGCTTAGTGAAGCTAGCCAATCCCTAAAAAACAAATACCAAATGTCTTCTTTGATATCATGAGAGCAACTAAGAACAGAACAGGGAGGAAGAGCAGGAAGAAAAGATTAACATTAAACAGAGACATGAGGTGGGAGGGAAAGGGAGAAAAAAAGGGAAATCACATGGAAATGGAGGGAGACCCTCATTGTTATACAAAATTACATATAAGAGGTTGTGAGGGGAATGGGATAACAAACATGGAGGGAAATGAATTACAGTAGATGGGGTAGAGAGAGAAGACGGGAGGGGAGGGGAGGGGGGATAGTAGAGGATAGGAAAGGTAGCAGAATACAACAGTCACTAATATGGCAGTATGTAAAAATGTGATGTGTAACTGATGTGATTCTGCAATCTGTATTTGGGGTAAAAATGGGAGTTCATAACCCACTTGATTCTAATGTATGAAATATGATTTGTCAAGAGCTTTGTAATGTTGTGAACATCCAATAAAAAAATGCATCAAATATGTTTAAATTCATGAGCACATAATTTTTCTCTTTGAATGTTGGTATCATTGACTCATTATTTTAAAAACTTCCAAACAAAGGAAAGGTACCATTTATTATGTTCTCTATGTCATTTATTCTTCCATTAATCAGTTGATAATAATAAGTTTCTCTTTTAGAATTATTCAAATGAAATGATTAATGGTATTAGTGAACTACCCTTTGACAATAATTAATTAATTTATAGACCTAAGAAATAATTCCCAATAACTGATAATAGCACAACAGATGAGGAAAATAGAAAATAGATATTTTCTAAAGGGACTGGACATAACCATAAAATAGTTTGCAAAACAATAAAAACAACAACAATGAAAAACAAGCAAAAGCCAGGTGTGGTGGCATATGCTTCTAATCTCAGTGACTTGGGAGGCTAAGACAGAAAGATCATAAGTCCAAGACCAGCCTCAGAAACTTAGCAGTGCCCTAAAACACTTAGTGAGACCCTACTGTTCTCTCTCTCTCTCTCTCTCTCTCTCTCTCTCTCTCTCTCTCTCTCTCTCTAGATGTGGCTCATTGGTTAAGCAGCCCAGGTTCAATCCTGGATATGTGGCTCATTGGTTAAGCAGCCCAGGTTCAATCCCCAGTACTAAAAAAGGAAAAAAAAAAAAACGAAAAAAGAAGAAAAACAGGGATCCAACCTTCCAATCACAGGAAATATGAGGAGGCAGAAGAATAGTATATTAATTAAGCATTGCTATAGTGATATACTAAGCAAAATCTAGGGTCAACTATATATATATATTTTTTTTCAATAAAAGAGTGCAAGGAAAGGTAAATGGAAGGACAAACCTCCACTACAAGAAACTTAAGAGGCCTATCAACCAACTGCATCCTAACAATCTTATTTGGATCTTCATTAGCAATCAAGCAAAAAGCTATAAAATTGTGAAATACAAACCTTAGATATTTTGTGATAATTTTGACTTACAATTAATTTTCAGGTGTTATAATTGTGGTGTTATTTTTAGAAACAGTATTTATGATTTAAAGATTCATAGTAAAATATTTACCCATGGAAAGATATACTTGCCATTTGCTGCAACTTAATTAAGGGTATAGAGGAACAGGCTGGGTATAGATAACACTAGACACCTCAAGAGTTGATCACTGTGAACCCTGAATAACTGATCAATGAAGATTTTCTGTACTATTGCTACTTTTATTTGATGTTTTTCTAAGAACTTTAAAAAATCCTGCTTTAGGGGCTGGGGATGTGGCTCAAGCGGTAGCGCGCTCGCCTAGCATGCGTGCGGCCCAGGTTCGATCCTCAGCACCACATACAAACAAAGATGTTGTGTCCGCCGGGAACTAAAAAATAAATATTAAAATTCTATCTCTCTCTCTTTAAAAAAAATCCTGCTTTAATTTATTATAAGAATTTTCATTCTATGGCAAAGAGTAATTACTGATCCTCTATGCTTCATTGAACAGAACTGGTGGGGATTTTATTATATCTAGAAGTTTTTATTATATCTAGAGGTCTGAGGCTAGCATTTTTTCCCTTTCCAAATTATATATTGCCTCTTTTGCTTTTGCTATTAATTCACTAATATGTACATTAAAAGATTTTCAATGAATATCATTAAAATTCCTATTTGCTATGACTTCTACCCATTCTCCACCAAGACACAAATATTTGTAAATGATTTAACAATTAGTTTATCAGATTAGTTACAGCATATCTATTCATTCAAGAAAACAAGTTTTAATTGTGCAAAGGGACTTCTGGCTGACCATGGACACTGTTGTATTATTTTCAGGCACTTGAAATTACTGTATAGTACCCATTTTACTTCTGTTGCTGAAACATGAATTTTAGGTTTATTATGGTTCTAGTCTAGGATGTGATGCTCCCACTTGTACAGTCACTAAATCAGTTTTCTGTCAATTCAGAAATCTTGGGAAATTGAAACCATTTTGACTTTCCTTTGTAACACTGCTTCATTTCTCTTTCATTTTGAAACTGTTCTATTGTGTGTCACTGTCTAATAGATGACCAGATGGTGCTATTTGAAAGCTTCAATTTGTCCTAAAATCACATTCCAATGAAAATAACTTCAGGTAGATTCATGCTAGTGAAAGTTATATTTTAAAAACTTGTACTTGCTATATTTATTTTACAAATATATATTAATTCTCTTCATTATTTAAAAGGAATTAAGATGAGTTCTCTTCCCTGAATGTGTTTTTCCTATGAATTGAAACTAAGATACAAAATTATATTTTTATTCATTAAAAGAGAGTGATGCACTTAAGTCATTTAATTAGAAGTTATCTTTGAATATTCATTCTATGTAATTGTAGATTGAAATATTTATTAGTATAGAATTTAGGCTATTGTATATGTACTATTGTATATGTATGTTGAGAAAATATTATCCTTGGAGAACTGAGCATGAGAAAGTTGATTTCCACATCATCTACACTCACACAGGTGCATCTCCCTTAGCTCATAACTATAGCCTTATTCTCCACTCTTGACCAGCTGACAGAAGAGGAAAGGTGATGAATTTGGCTCAAAGATGGGTCAGTCTGGTAAGTATACTCAAGCCATGAGTGGACTGCTACTGCCCTACTTCCTCTTTCTGGGTTAGAGCAGAAAGACAATAATGAGGGAAAATTCTCCCAGTAAACAGAAGTGCAATTAGTCATCCCCTTTTTATAAAAAGAAAGATGGCCTGAGGCTAGAATTTAAGACATTTCATGCAAAGTGAAAAATGGCATGGTTCATTATTCACAGGTCAGAATGAGAAGATGAAATGATTAGAAATAGAAAGATCTGGTTAGGCTTGTGAATAGACCAATGAGACTGGGTACAGAATGTGAAACTCTTTGTATCATATACCAGGGTCTACTAGATTGTATTTTTTATAGAAAAGAGAATCAACAATTAAATAGAATACTAATAGACCTCAGTCTGCCTCTGCCATCAGTCTTCAAATACTAAGACAATGGGCTTATGAACAGAATAGCCACAACAGCAGGAAATGGCCCAACCTAATGGCTTCCCCCTTAACAAGCCTGATTAACTCTTCCTTTTGCTACCAAATTTCTAATAAGCTACCAAAGAGACTAGAGCTAAGAATATAATTTAGTATATTATCTCGCATGGAGAATGAGAACTTTGTGACAAGTTGATGATATTGGTGCACTTTTCTCTGGAAAGGGGAGCAGTTGAGTTTGACCTGAATCATCATATATTGCCATGGTGAACTTATCTGCACTGTCCATGGGATCTCAGCCATTCACCATTCCGGGACTCAGTATTTAATTCATCAGCATGGAGTTCCTGTCTAATATACTGTCATGCATGGGACCCACTTTATAGCAAAGGTTAAGCAACTGTGGGCATATGACCATTGCCTACACTCATCACAGGTAGCATGAAAACTCTGAGGAAATTGCTAAGATCATAGAGTGATCAAATACCCTTAGAACATATAGCCAAGGTTCTCATTTGGAAATGATGTTCTGAAAGAATTTAGTGACATTTTCCAGGACACAGTGTATACACTAAGTAATAATTATACAGCAAAATTTATGTAATGTCTCATAGATATTTCATATATTTGTTCATGATGTAAGGAATAGAGGTTGGAGTAATCCATTTAGCCATTTTTTTTTTTGCAGTGACCCGTGTGTAATACAATGTGCTTTCTGTTACCATAACTCTAGGCTCTAGTGTGCATATTTATACAAAACCCCAGAGAGAGAATATTTAAACCAGCGAAACAAAAATAATCTCTTTTTCTCTGGAAGGGGGAGCAGTTCAGTTACGAAAATAGGGTTACCAAAAATTGAGGAGGCCAGGAATGAATTCATTACTCTGATCAGAGCTAATAACCCTGACCATGAAAGAAAGTAACTCTCTTTTTATAAAATAGGGGCAGAAAGGAATGTTTGTGGCACACAGGTGATCTCCTGGGATTTAACTTGATATTGTTCTAGAACTAAAACAATAATTGACAATAGCAGCAGTCATAGCATAAAGGCAAGGTACCATGTCTCAGAAAACTCAGGGATAAGGGCATGGATTAGTCACTTGATAACCAACATAGACCAGCAGTGGTGTTAGTAGGCAAGCAAATTTAAAAGAGGCAAGAAGAGGATCATGTTAGTCATGTTAAGTTGTTCTGTGGTGAACACCATAGGGTCTACCCCAGATCCTGTTTCAAGATTGCTATTCTCATTTCAATGACCTCTGGGAGTGTTACCAGTTGATGGAACACAGCAAAATCCTTCCCAAAGAATTGTTTTCAGACAACAACTGGAGAAATAGAAGTCCATCCTGTGCTTCCACTCAGAGTATCTCTGAGGGGGCCAGCTTGGTAACTACAAATGAGCCTCTGCTCCAGTATAACCATAGCACAGTAGAACACCTTTCTATGTCTGATTCCCCTTCCTTTGTGTGTGTGTGTGTGTGTGTGTGTGTGTGTGTGTGTGTGTCTGTATGTGTTGAAAGTATTATGCAATTAAAATATCTTGCATGTCAATCTTTAACTTGGAGTCTATTTTCTGTGAACCAGATCTGTTATACTAAATTTAAACTACAAATTAGTTTTGACTTATTAGTTTAAAACTACTTAAATAATTTTATTACTCTATTATCAGTCTTATTTCATAAGGAGAACTTCACAGTTTAGAAAGTGAACATATTAGACTCTTATTCTTCAATTCGTTAAAATATTGACCTTTGAATGCAAAGTCTGACCCATCAATTAGCTTTATAGTCTCAGGAATCCAGCTAAGAAATTGAAGGGAAATTGCAGTACTTGTTTGGTGTAAACTCTAGAGAATTACATATTTTTCCTCCTAAGATGACTAGAGGGCAACAAAGATAATTGTAAAGTACCCAATAGTCGTAAGTCTGATGTAAGGATACCATGGTACCAAAAAAAATTACTTTATTTATAATGGATCCTCCAGATGTTACAGAAGAGCTCTTTTATGTGCCATAGCATCAAGTGCAATTATTTAATTTCTCATCCTCAAGATCCTTGCCATTTTTCTTAGGAAAAAATTCTGATTATGCTCCAATCTGTTTTCACTTTATTCATTCATCTAATACTCATTGCTTGCTGAATATTCTTTGTGATTTAAAGAATGAAGTAGTGCATTAATCTCCAAAATGTAAATCTACCTTCAAAGTACACTAGAACATGTGCAGTCTGTGCATCAGCATTACCAGCATTGTCTGGTAGCTTTAGGGAAACAGGACTCCTAGACCTTCAGAAAGAGAGTCGGCATTTTAGCAAGTCTTCCCCACTTATTTATACATACACTAAAATGTGAGCACTACACTAGAGAAGAATTAATTCTGAAGTTCCAAAAAAGCAAGATTCTCTAATTTCACTTCAAATAATTTTCATTTGAATGAAATTAGAGCATTCATGGTGACTCCATGCTGATCAGAGACTAGGGCACCTGGGTATGCTACTTATTTTTTCAAAACTTAGTGGAAACATCATTTCAACCTGGAGGCTTTCACTTATACCTGATCAAAATGGACACCTCTGCTCCCTTTCAATAGACTGGGCACTTCTAAAGAGCAGTATATTTAACTCATCACAACACACAATGCAAAAATAACTTATCTGTCTTTCCTGTGGAGTGGACATCTTTTGAGTAGAGTCACAGCATTCTTTTCTGGTAATTTTTCCCCTCTTTTTCTCATCAGTGTGTTTGCTGTGGTAGCTGTAGTAAGCCTAATTTGTGTCTCTTTCTTGGCTATAGATTATTGATCCAGTGGTAACCATCTCAGGCAGAGTCATAGGTTCTCTTCTCTGGTATTTGGAATTTGAGAAGACTGAACACTTGAACTAGGTAGTGAGGATCTATTTGTGTTCACCATTTTCTGCTGAGATTTGGGGAACAGGAAAAGTCAGTTTTCTGAGGGAGATGTAAACGACAACAGATAAGGGGAGGAGCAGGAGTGAGGGAAGAGTAAGAGTTTGTTTCTTCATATTAATCAAGGCCTTGGTTCCATTTGAAGATCACGTCATACTTGGACTACAGTCTGAAACATTCTACTTTGCTCATGGATTTCTTTGAAGTTGGTATTAAAATGGCAGGAAGATGATTGTTCTGAAACTAAAAACTTATTATGTGATTAAAAAAAGCAACTGTTTGGGGGAGGTGATAAGAGTAGCAGCGATACAAAGGGAATGAGAGACAAGAATGGGGAGAAAGTGTGGACCCATCAGGATACAAAAGCAGTATAGCCCAGAAGTGGGAACCTTCGGTGAGAAATTCGTAGGGCAGCTATTTTTCAGAGATTTAAACAACAAGAATGGTCCAATTTAAATTTCATACTGTAGACTATCTTAAGCTGTGCTGTAATCTTTTTTGTTTCTACAAAATCGTCCAAAAAAATCATATACAAAACAAAAACATGTCGGAAGCAATACAATAATGACTAAAATGATTTGTTTTACAAATAATATTTTAAAAGTTTACCTGTAGGCAAAAAAAAAGTAACCAGTCAGAAAATATAGTGAAACAGGAAAATACAACACAGTGGCACAAAAATAAAATACAAAAGAATACACTTGATAATGACTTTTCAGAAACTATATGAATAAATTTTGAAATTTCCAAGAACTAAACAAGATTGACTAAATAGAATAAAATACTTCATTTTTATGTCAATAATAGTAAAGAGTGACAACTCTCTTAAATTATGAGACTATCATTTAGAGGTTATAGGTAATTGTTTATCTAGAATAATATATTTGATGAAACTGCAATAACTAGTGAAAAAATCTAGTCTATGTGTTAAAATGAATGTTAAGCTAAGGTAACTATAGCAGTACACATGCATAGTAATAGAAAAAATAAGAACACAGGGCTGAGAAATTGATATAAATAGATAATTGATAAAATGTAGCACAATAAAAATTTAGTAAATAAAAAAATGATATTTTCAAATGAGTGGCAAATAAAATGGAGAATTTTGAAATGGTATTGAGGTAACTTATAATCCTTTTTGAAGAAAAGGAAGAGGGAGAAAAGGAGAAATATGGTTGCAGAAAGCATGTAATTTAAAATACATATATAAAATATACATGTACACATATGAATTTGTTATATATGTATGTTATATATATTTGCTATATATAAAATATAAATATGTATGTAAAAAAAGCTATAAATAAATAAATCTGGGGGTTTGGGATGTAGCTTAGTGGTATAGTACTCCAGTAGGGTTGATCCCTAATACGGGGAAGAAAAATCAAAAGGAAAAAGAATTGATAATATTGTAAATATATGTGCAGAAAAGCTAATTTCAATTATATGTACATAAAAAAATCACATAATGCATCTTGGAAAATCGGTAAAGACTAGGAATAAGGGAATCATAAGAAAAGTGGAAATATGTAATCAAGATGAAATATGTTACTGTAGAAATGCAGGAATGTACTGCATTAGAAAATCTTTTAATATAACTTAATTAAAGATTAAATATAAAGACATCACTGTCATCTCAATACATAAACTCTCATTCCTGATGAAAATGCTTGACAAATGGGTAATTGAAAGAAAGAAATTCTGATTTAATGATTCTATCTAAACCCTCAGCAGGCAGAATAAATTGTTGTGAAATATTAGGTATATCTCCAATAAATACAGAATCATCTAGGAAAGTGCCACCAGATTGATATAAGGTCAATACAGAAAAAATGGGTATCCTATACATCAGAAATATCTAGTTGTAAAATGTTGTATATATATATATTGTGTACAACACACATATACCTTTAAAATGGCAACAAAATCTATAGAGTATCTATGGAAAGATAGTTTCTGAAAAGTCATTGTCAAGACTGATCAAGAATGAATAAAAACATAGGGTGAGAAAAAATATAAAAAATCATTTTAATTAAAAGAAAAAAATAGAAATATTCCATATTCATGTGTATAAAATATAATAAAATTCCAGTACTCAAATCACTTATAGATTACTGCAATTTCAATCAAAATTCTCTGTAGTTTTTTCATAGAATTGACAAGTCGATTCTATAGTTAAAATATCAACTTAGTAAGACAAATTTGGGAAGTGAAGAAAGACAAATTTGGGAAGTGAAAAAAGTGAAACTCTAAAACATTTTAGAAGCATAGAAAATTTCAAAAGTGAGGTTTGAAATTTTAATTAATTACCGAAACTAAATGTCTGTTGAATGCCTTTCAGGACAATAACTTACAAATATAACTCAATGCATAAAAGAAAAAATATTGAAAACATTGACATGATACAAAAGAACACTTTTATGATTTTTAAGGTGGAAAGTTAATTTTATACTCCAGTGGAAATAGTAAGTCCTCTGAATTAAAATATTTTTATTGACAGTCACAGTTCTATATGGTAAGTGAAATCATCAACAAATTTAACCCCAAACACAAAATCACAATAAGAAAAACATCAAAAAATCAAAAAAGATACTAACCCAGAAATTACACTTGTAATACTTATAACAGATAGTGAAACAGAAACCTGAATATACAAAATTTCTTACAAGTTGATATTTTGAAAACAATGTAGTATTCAAAATGATATCAGGCAAAGAACATTAAAAGAAAATTCACAGGAAAGAAAATTCTAATGCCTAAATGAAAGGTAGGTCAAATATTATCAATCACTCTAATAAATAGGGAAAGGTAAGCTATAAAAAGATGCTAATTTTATAATAACTAGTACATGCAAAGTTTTGTGAAGATAATAGCTTCTACACTACATTAGGGCTCACAAAGGTCACTTTAGAGAAGAATGTAGTTGCATATATTCACATTTTATATGTAAGGGCTCAAGGGGAGATAAAAAATAAAATGAGATTTTCATTAATGGAGAAAGTGAACAATTGCTGAAGTTAATTCACACAAGTCAATTATGAAAATTTCAACAAATGCCAAAATCAATCCATAGAATAACCAAATTTGCCAAACTTAAATTTTTAACAATACTTTTAAAGGTTTCTAATGATTTCTATTTTATGCAATTTTCAAGGTGTAATTTTGTTTTAGATAAATCAACACTTTAAATTTTTTTTCTTGATAGCATTTTGAGGAATATCCAATTCTGCTTCAGCAACTTGCAGCTGCAGTTGAAGTAATTAGAACCCAGAGAAAGAACATGGCTCCAGAATTCAATGAAGTAGAGATAGCCAGGCTGATGATATCAGAGGTACACATGAGGAGTAGAAAAAGGCATTTTTAAAGAATATGACCCCCAGCTTTTGGAAAATGGGATAATTTTAGTTTCTAAACAAGTCATCTCAAATTCTGCAAAAGAACAAATAAAACTATGTTACCTTTTACAATTGTTGTTTATGTAGTTAATTTAAATTGAATTTAATTGTGTATTGACAGATTATAGTTATACACAGAATTAAATATGATCAAGCAATCTCACTTCTGGGTACATTTCCAAAGGATTTGAAATCCATGTGTCAAAGAGATATGTTCACTATCACGTTCAATGAGGCATCATTTACAATGGGCACAATAATGAATCATCCTAATTGTCTAACATGGATGAACAGATAAAGAAAATGCCTTATCTATACACAATGGCATAGTATTCATCCTTTAAAAAATAAGGAAATTCTGTCATTTGTGTCCACATATTTCAATTTTAAAAAGAAAATAACACAAATTGTGTGTTTGATAAAGCAATCATTTGACAAAATGTCTTCTAATGAAATGACTTTCAGTGAACAGGTTAAATAAGTTCTGCCATATTCATCTGCAGTGATGCATTACAGTTTAAAGTTATGAGGTAGGTCACATAGTGTTATTGATATGTTGTATATTATATGAAAGCCACAGTAAACAAAATTACACATTTCTGCAGGAATAATCAATAAGGATATCTTTTCTCTTAATATTAGGGCTGCCCCTTTGGGAGAGATGTCAGTCCCAAATTCTATAAGTCAAGTAGGCTAATATATTATTTGGATAAATAATTATTAATTAAACTTACATGTATCTTTAGCAGGAAATTTTATGTGTAGTTTCCCCTTATCTTTGGATTTTGGTTTAGCACCCATGCCTAAAATCATGACTGCTAAGGCCACAGACATTCTAAATTAAGTGAAAGAATATCATGGCTTCTAGCCTCTGGCATACACACAGTTGAACAAACCAACAAAACTTATAGGAGGAAAATGTCTATAAATAGGATTTGGGCCAAAAAAGATGTGTGCTACAACCACCTCCCCTCTTCTCCAAGGTGAAAGCAAATGCTTTGCCTCCACATGAATTAACATGAATAGAGGGAGGCTCCCTGGAATCTTCTGCTGCCTTGACAGTATAATAATCCAGAATTCTTAGGAGAATGTGACCAGTGTAGTACAGATTCTGTGAAGGACCAATTCTTATGCTGGACTGAAGAACTTAGAAAATATTCCCAGCAAATCTCTCTGATAGGTACATTAATGCCCTCTCCTTGAAAGATGTCTATGTCCCAATTCCCAGACTTTAGATAATGGAGGTACTTTGCAGATATGGTTCAGTTAATACTCTTGAATGGGGAGACTGACTTGGAGTAATCACAATGGTCTTCATCAGAGAGAGGTGAGTATCAGAGTGAGAAAAGTAAGTATGACTATGGAAGACAGTGATAGGTCACATACTTAAAAGATGTATGTCAGGGCCACAAGACCACAGGCATGGGCCGCCATTAGTAGCTGGAGACAGCAAAGAAATTAATTCTTCTCTGACGCCCCTAGAAGGAATGCAGTCCTGTCAGTGTGATTTTAAACCCACAAAATTAATTTTGAATTTTTGACTTCCAGAACTATGACATAATAAATTTATTTTAAGCCCAAAAATGTGGATTTTTAGAGCACAACAGAAATCAATATTGCTACTGACTTCAGACAATTGTTTCAGGGTTAAGTCATACATGTGTTCTATTGCTCCTTCTTCATTCCTACTATGATCCTGCATTAGGTAGAAACAAAAGCTAGGCAGAAAATAAGAAAATACAAATACACATAAAAGAAGCAAAACAGCAAAGTAAAGAAGAAAAGAAAGAGAACAAATCAAACACCTTTCCCCACAGCAGGATCTCTAGTCTGTGTCAGTCTTCAGCCAAGGAAAAGTGGAGAATTTGTTAATTAAGATACAAAAGATTTGTTTTAGATTAGCCTGGGGTTTTTAAGACCTTAAAAATAAATATTATTGTATTTGAAAGTGACCATACAGCTATGAAACTAAGATATTTTACTTAGGGACTGGGGAAAAGAATAGATTAGAAAAGAGAAAGTGTGTAAAAGATGGTTATTGATTGTTCCTACAATAGGCAGTCCACTCAGTCTCTCTCTCTTGCCTCCCCTCCCTGTCACACACACACACACACACACACACACATACACACACATTCACACATTCACACACACACTTAAACATGCATATCCTTTGGAGAATGAATTTGCAGGTAAGAGAAGACTTCCCATTTTATTTCATAGAAGTGATTTAAAATTAGTTTAAGTGCATATTCTGTTTTTATATTTCTTTATTTCAAGAAATATCTATGGTGAAATGAAAGAAAGGGGCTTTGTTTTTGCCATAGGGCGGAGAAACACATAGGTCTATTTGAGGCAAGGTGTGCGAAAGATCAATAATTCAGTTTAAGCAGGAAATGAGTAATTGAATTGTTAATAAACTGTAAAGTTACTCATACATTTCCTGGTAATATTGATGTAGGTCTGAGTAGGGGTGATTCCCTTCACTAAGGGTATAGAAATTTGGGCCACTTTTATTAAATCTACTAGAACAAAATAATCCCAGAAATTTAGGTAACTTGCCATAATTAAAACCAAATTCCTATGTAAAAAATGTGTCTGTATGTATGTGTACATGTGTGTATATTGTGCATGCACATGTGTGTGCATGTATGTGTCCTTTTATTTATGTCACTGGTATTTATGGTATTACTTCTGACTCATTCAGGATGTGCCAGATGTCCATAGGTCATTCCACAATCTAAACGGTTTTAGCAGTAATTTTAATAGAGGCAGAAGCTAATAATGTCAGGAAAACATCAGGGGAAAGGGGAAGTATGAACAAGACATGGAGGTGAAATGATACAGCTGATATGTCCTTAGGGTGAAGTAGAAAGAGGCACATGGTTGGCTCCTTAACAACATTTTCCACCCCTCTGAGGGTAAATGTTCTCTTCCAGACAGCATTGAATTGGTGAGGAAAGAACCCAAACTTTTTATTCATCTTTGTCATCCATATATACATTAATAAGCTTCACACTTGGTTTGTTTGCTTTCACAGAAAAGAAATTCCTCATGCTCACATCTCCTCACAAAGTTAAGTATTCCATAAGTCATTGTTTATGAACACTACCTGATTTCTTTGTTTCTTGGCCATTACAGAGAGTCTGAAATTTCCACAATCATTTTGTCAGAACTGCTTAGTAATGCCTGAGTTGAATTAGCTGCACCTGAAGCTTAACTCAATGCCTGTGTGCTGAGTGGAATGTGTCTGGTATCAGCAAACTGAAAAACAACAACAACAACAACAAACAAACAAACAAAAAAAACAGAAGACCTTTAGGGAGCTAGAACTTAACAAAATGAGAGGATTATGCCTAAAGATAGTGGGTTGCTATCCATGCTGTGGGTGGATTGGATTTTTCTTTATATCATTATGAATATAGCAATGGTAAATATAAAACAAGTCATCATCTTGCAAAATAGGTTTTTACTATAAATTTTCCTCCAAGTTTTGTGTCACTTGAAGGACTTACATGACTCGTTTCTCTTATAGCTGATTTGGACCTTACAGTGTACATTAAATCCCCAGAGTCATGATCTCTGTACTTAGAGGCATTCCATTTTCACAATTTAGTGACATATCTATTAAAAATAATGGACTAAATTGCTCAGCAGTTAATTTATATTAATTTTGAGGAATGAATTTCAGTTTTCAATTATGATAATAAAGATGTTTAGTTTGGGGATAGAATATCCTATCAAACAGAAATATTTTACATTCTTCAGCCAAAGATTGTAAAAGAAAAGAAAAAACAATTTGAACAAGCCCTAGTGTCTAAATTTTTATTTTTAAATTGAAATTATCTTAAGTGTGGCTCATAGTTTAATGGGGCACTATATAGCAACATTGCTTCCAGAAAATGGCCATTTCTAAATATCATGACATTAAAGCATGGAATAAAGAATATTCTATGACAACTTTACAATATATTGCATACACAAATTGAAGTAATGATAGTTAGGTATTTTGTACTAATGGACTCATTATATTGATGTATGGTATGGTTAGACATAGATGCCAGCTCTCCTTTTGTCAGTGTTAGATAGTAAGGCTATGATAGTTGACAAAAGAATACATTGAAATAGAAAGTCACAAACACAATTTTTGCTTCCTATATCAATATTTTAATTTAAAAAATCTCAAATATATCATTGAAATTCAACATCTGAAATAGATAAGCTTTTATAATTGTAAACATGAATTAGAGTTCAAAATCTGGCTTGCCTCACAAACTTTCATACCATCAATTATCTCTCTAACCCAAATGAAAATTATAGTACCCATCCTTCAATTCTTACCACCCTGCATGATTTGAGAAATAATTAAGTGTTTAAAGAACTTCACCAAGATGTAAGAGTAGGAAATAGCAGTCTTTATTTTCCCACAAATAAACAAAAGTAAAAATAAAATAAAACAACAACAAAAGCAAATATAGACAGCCATCCACAGACTAAAATAGCTTGAAGAGAGCTGAAAACCCCCATTAAAGTATTGTAGCATTGCAGTATGGGAAAATAAACTGGGACAGCAGTGCACAGAAAGGGTTGCTGTGAAATCAGTCAGTATACCTGAGGTGTTAGGTGAGGGCTAGGAAGAGCAGAGATCTGGTTATTAGCCATGTGGCAGGAATCACTATGGTCCAATAGCTTACTCTGCAGAGAATGTTGGTGTATCTTTCAACTGAGGTAATCAACATCTGTTCCAACCAGAAAATCTCAGAGAGAGAGATTCAGCTGCCCACTTTTCCATTCTGTAAGAAGTAGCCATTGTTGAGCCACTTCAATAATAGGACTTCTATTTCTCCCAACCTTGTCCATATTCCAACTCCGTAAGGTCCCAAATTCCATAACTGGACTCTGTGACTTCACTGCACTCACTCACATTTCAGATAGTGGAGCATTGCTATTTCAAGCTAGTTGCACTATAGGGCCCAAAGCCAAGATGTTTTGGAGCATACCTGCACTCTAGATATCAGCCCACCTGCTATAGAGTGCTAGGATAGTCTTAAAACCCAACTCCAGAGTCGTTGTAACTCTTTGCATACTCATGCTCCTATTCTTGGCTCCCTGGATGCTTCAGAAGCACCAGAGCCTTTCATACTGTTGCCAATGCAGAGAAACAGGTGCCCCAGGCACCTTGTGACCCAACCATCAGTGCTCATACTCTCTAATAAGAGAAAGTCTTTTCATGCCAAAGCTAGCCTTTCAAGTCTGGAAGAGGTGACTGCTGCACCAAATGTACAGACATAAACAGAATGCCATTGTTTTTCCATAGATCATAGAGCGATTGTTGTCCCATTGGTGCCTGTGTGATTCAGGGCTCAGCTCAATGAGTGCACCTGGGCTCTACTAAGTTTTGGGGGTGCTATTGAACAAATATTGATGCCACTGCTGCAGAGTTGTCCCCAAACGGGAACCTGGGAGAAGATGGATGTCCTCACCTATGAATTCTCCATTGGGAGAAAAAAAAAAATACTGTTAGGACCTTAGTTGCCATGACAAGTAGAGATCTTGACAACCACCACTGTAATTGCAGACATCCACAGTGCAGGATGCTAAGAACTTCCACAGTCTTTGTCAACACTGATTTCACCTGATAGAACTTCAATGAGACTACTTAACTGGACTTTCACTGGTGTCAAAAACCTTTTAAACCCACCCAGCATGTGCTCTCACACCAATAAAAGACAGGCTTTTAATGCCAAAGCTAGCCTTCAAGTCTGGAAGAGGTGACTGCTACACCAAATGTACAGACATGAGCAGAGGGATTAAGAAATATAATGAGTGAGATAAAAAAATGCAATAGGGATTGTCAATAGCAAAAAAATGATCCAGTAGAAGAAATAATATATAAACTTAGGTTATTTGAAAATATTCAGTCAGAGAAAAAAAGAAGAATGAAAATGAATAAAGAAAGGTTTAATTTATGAGCAACATAAAAAGAGCAAAAATACTGATTTTAGAAGTAAAAGAAAAAAGACAAAGATATAGAAATCTTTTTATTTTATATATTTTTGTTTTGTTTTGTTTTATGTGGTGCTGAGGATCGAACCCAGGGCCTTGCACTTGCTAGATGAGAACTCTATCACTGAGCCACAACCCTAGAAATATTTTTTTGAAAATGAAGAAATTTTCCAAATTGTGGGAGGATAAAAGTATTCATACACAGGAAAGTCAAAATGCTCCATTAAAATTCAGCCCAAACAAGATCATATCAAGACATCTTCAAATAAATCTATTTATCTCATAAATAACTATGGATATTATGTTATTCAAAAATAAAGTAAAATTAAGCTAATGTTTTTTAAATAAAAGAAAATACCTTGAAAACATCAAGAAAGGGGTGAATCAAACACTAGCTAGTTTCAATACAACTGGCACCGATTTCACAGCAGAAACCTTATAGGTCAAGAGTGAGTGGGATGATGTATTCAAATTCCTGAAGGAAAAATCTGTTAATCAGGAATAGGATACCTGACAATGTTGTTCTTCAAAAAATGTAAGAGAGATAAATATACTTTCCCATACAAGCATCAAAAGATCTGTCCAAAAGAAATGGCAAAAGGGAGTTCTTCAAGTTGAAAGAAAAGAATCTAATTAGTCCTCTTATGTCTGACAGGCTCTCCAGGCTTATGGTTCTCCTGGTGAAGGAAAATTTTGCAAAGCAGGCAATGAAATCATCCAAAGTATTTTATATCCAATACTCAGAATTGGCATAATGTCAATTTTATCTACATTCTGTTTGTTAAAGTAGGTAATATGACCCACACCAACATCCAAGAGCAATTTAGAACATTATCCACAAATGAAATGTTGTCAAGGAGACTGTAAAATTGGGGACCTGGAAATTTAATATACTTTATTCTACATTATTTAAGTAAAAAAAATAAAAACAAATATAATAAACTGGAATGTAAGGGATTCCACTGTAGGTTATATTGAATTGCCAAGGGGTTTTGCAGTTCCCTCATTAAAAGGGCATACACCATGGTGTTTGGTCATGTTACATTCTCATGGTTTTTGTTCAACCCATCAGAAATGTACCAGGAAATATATCCACATTTGTCCAGGGTGCTGAACTTCTAGAAGTAAGAGCCCAGTTCCAAAACAATCCCATGCTACTTTGTTCTTATGGATTAGTACCTGCATATATCTTCATGCCAATATTCCTCCACTAATAAACAATGTTCTATATGCTTATTTTTACATCAGTTTCTTCTCCATTTAATATTTCATTGAACTGTTCGTTCACCAAAAATATATTAGATCTCTAATCTATATATGAGCTTTTTCTATGAGTAGTTGAATGAGCAATTTTAGATCATAGTTCTCAAAGTTGCATTTTATGAGGAATTTAAAACATTAAAAATAAGAACTAACACAAAATATCAAACTGCAATTTAGATAAATTACATAACTACTAAGGAAAAAGTACAATGAAAGTGTCTAAAAGAAGAAACTCTTTAGGAATTTACAACACACTTCTCAGCAAGACTGACTTTTGAACTAAAAATGCTGCTCTAAAATAGAAATATATTTCAAGCTACATATGAAATCTTTACTTTTTAGTAGTAACATTAAGAAACTGAAACAGATAATATTGGTTTTAACAAAATAACTTAAGCCAATATATCAGAAATGTTATCATATCAGTATGCCATGAATACAAAAATTAATAATAAAATGTTTTTTATATTTTTTGTGTACAAGTATGTTAATGCACCAATACCACTTTATTGAGGTATGATTAATATACTCAAAAGTTTGAAAATGTTTAAAGGTACAACTTGATATGTTTGGAAAGTTGGTGTATACCCATAAATCCATTATTATACTCAAATTCATGAATGTATCCTTTACTTTCAAAAATTTTCTCAGATTTCAGGTGAAGTAGATAAAAAGGGAGCTAAAAATGATATGGGATTTTAGAGGTCATTGTGTGTCTGTGTCATTGTGTCCTTTATTCTAAATATTATGAGAGTTGATTGAAAAATTTAAGCAGGATATATACCTGACTTGGATTTCAAAAGGATACCTTTGTTACTGTAAGGAGAATAGATAGGATGGAGCAGGAGTGAGTATGAAGGTGGACATCTAAGAGTGACACTTAGCACTTGCCATAGTCTAGGCAAGAACAGGTAAGCAACATGGACTGGAGAATATCAGTTAAGAGATGTAGATAGATTCAAGAGAGAAAGGAGATAAAATCAATTAGATGTTTTTAATTATTTTTTCTATTCAAGAAGAAAGTTGAAGAAGATTTGTAATGTACTTTGGGCAGAGGTAAATGTAATGAAAAACTTGAAGAAACAAATTGGTTAATTCAGAATTAGACATATAAAGTTTCAAAAAACAATTGAATTGCAGTCATGTGCAGCTTAACAATGAGGACATACATGGAGAAATATTTTGTTAGATAATTTTGTTCTTGTGCAAACGTAATAGCATATACTTACACAAACTTAGTCAACACAGCCTACCCAGACTGTATGTTATACACCATCATGTATACAGTCTGTCATTAACCCCAATATTGTTGAAAGCGCATGACTGTATTTGGTTGAATACTAGAGAAATCAATTGGGGGAACTGGTCATGTAGGACTTGAACACAAATAATTGTTCTTGGTTGGACTTTAAATGTGACAATCCTTTCGGGTTGTCAAGACCCATAGACACTTCAACTTTTATCTACAGAGATTAGCTGCCTAACATGTGGCTGGTAGTATATAAATGTTTATTGAAAGATATGTTATGACCTACTCAATCTCAAGAAGAGGTACAAATTGAGACCATGAAGACAGACAAAAAAAAAAAAAAAAAAAAGCTTCAACAATCAAATGAGCAGGCCTGTGGTTGACTTCCCCCACCTTCTCACACTGATCCTTGTCTTGACTGAGGATTATGAGACCAAAGGATGAACATTTCTGCTATAGACACGGGCTAGTGAATTCACATCCTTCTTTCTCTATTAAGCTAAATAAAAATTTTTAAATAGATCACATTGAACCTGAAGGATAAAAAATTGGGATAATATTACTAAAACTTGAATTATAAATTGTATTATGTAAAAAGAAAAAAATCTTAATTAATTCTATCAGTGAAATTGAATCAGTGTGAACTTTTCATGTGATGTTTGTAGTCCTAGTTTTAAGAAAATCCTCCTCAGACCTGACTATATCATCATTCTAAATTCTTACTATGCCTCCCAGATCCAGTTATTTTGTTTGTGCACATAATAATCATTGGATATGATCTTAGATATTCTGTAAAAATCTAAAAAGTAGATGTTGAGCTTGCAAAGCCATCAAGGGCACCCACTTGTGTGTATCACAATGATATAAGTGCTGTCATTCCCTAATTCTAACTGTATTTAAATATAAGAGAATATTAGTGTCTGAAATAAGCCTAACTTACATGAAATATTCAACAAAGAGTACTTTAAAGTACCTATTATACTGTGACTTATACAGTTCTGGAAATGTTGGAAATTTACAAGTTCTTATTCTCAAGAAACTGACGTTGTGGCTGAGAGAGCAATATGAATTCAATAGCAAATAATTCATGACCCAATATGTTTATTAGCCAAGGGGATTGAGTGTCTTTCTATTTATTAGAGAGAAAATATTGTGGCTGTTTTGTTTTGGTGTTTGCTAAAGTCAGAGGTCAGAAGAGACAAAGCTTGAAAATTACAGAGGGTTATTTCATCTTTTCAGTATTTGTGCCATAATGTGGTGGAACTGGAATGAGGAAAGTGTTATATCAGGAAGATAGTCCATGAGTCTCTGCTAAAAGACTGGTTATAACAATGTGGAGACATTAATATCAATATGTTGAATTAAAAATTTTGAAATAAAAAAATTTGTCACATTTTGACAATAGTCACTTCTTTTAGAAAATAATTTTGAAATTGAGGATGATTATGTAACAGGAACTTTGCTAAGTGTTGAGTAGTATGCAGTATGCTGTATAGTATGCTGCTTTAGGTCCTTTGGTATATGCCAGGTTCTAGCCTGCTACCCACCCTGGCTTCATGAAGGAAAGTTCGAACCCTGAGAAAATGCTAGAGAGTTTTAAATTAAAGAGACAAGACTCTAATTACCTTTAAAACCAGCTCCAGGACGGCTTCTCCTAGCTCTAGCCTCAAGCCACCTTATGAGGTAGCAAGGTTTAAGGAAGAGGCGAGAGAGGGAGAGAGAAAGAGAGAGAGAGAGAGAGAGAGAGAGAGAGAGAGAGAGAGAGAGAGAGAGAACGAGAACACACTAGGGAGTGGACTTGTATTGAGGAACAAAAAATTCTGGGGAAAATCCCATCCAATGAAGATTAAGCGGGGCAGCATCCCAAAGTCAGGGGCGACGATTGGGTCTTCAGGGCAGTGGCCAGATGCACCTCTGCACAGACACGCCCTTGGACCTGGAGAAGGGTGGGGAAAGCTCTGACACAGCTGTGTCTAAGCGCCTCTCACCTAGCCAGGGAGGTAACTCAAATCACTTTCGAGGATGGCCTCCCACACCAGGGAGTGGGATAACTCGGTCAAATGGTGGTTTTATTCCAAATGTTCTGAAAAATCTCCATATTGCTTTCCAAAGTGGTTGCACCAATTTGCAGTCCCAGCACAAAGCATAAGTGTACTCTTTTCCCCACATCCTTACCAACATTTATTTATTCAAACAAACAAACAAACAAACAAACAAACAAAAAACCCACTTCTTTGCTTTTTATAAGAGTTTAATTAAGTATAAATCACAAAAGACAGTATAAATATCTTTTTAACTTAATATAATTTGCATTAAACATATATTCTTCCTTATTATTCTTTATTCAATGTTCTGATGTGAGAATTATCTACTTTAACATATATGTTAAAATACATGTATTATAGTATTGAAGTATTAATGTAACAAAAATATATAGCAATTATCTCTTTAATACAAACATTGAATTGTTTTCCATTTATTGCCTTAAAAAATGCAACTATGAACATTCTTGCCAATGTCTCTTGGTGCCCAGGACATACAGTGCTATTTGATGTGTATTTGGGAGTTGGACTGTTAGACTGTAATGTGGGTACATAATAAATCATAGAAGATTCTGCCAAATAGTTCCCCAAACTGAAAATTTACCTCCCCCCATGCAGGTCATGCAAGTTCCCATTTTTTCCTCCTTTGATCTAATTTCTACATAGTATTTTCAATTTTAGTCATTTGGGTAGTTACATTGTGATATTTCATTTTAGCTTTTATATATATTTCCCTCATTACAAATTAGCACATTCTTTCTTATGTTTATTGGCTATTTGGGTATGCTCTTTCTGAATTGTTTGTTAAGATCTCTTGCTCAGTTTTGTTTCTTTTTCTCATTCATTTACAGATATTTTTTCATCTGATTCCTTTTCTCATTTCTGTTTCACAAATTTATTGACCTAGTCTAGGATTTGTCTTTTGGTCTTTAATAGTATCTCAATAAAGAGAAATTCTTAATTTTCCTGTCATTTAATTTATAATTTTCCCATACTGATGAATGCATTGTATATTTTGTTTAATGTCAGTATGTCTCCTGTACTGTATCCTACCATTTTTATTGAAAGCCCATCCAGATGCTATTTTTGTGTGTGTATGGCACAGGATAGGATTCAATTTTATTTTTTCCCTAATGGATATCCAATCAACCCTAGCACCTTTTATTAAAAGATCTGCTCTTTCTCTATTGCCCGGCAGTGCCACTTTGTTGAACCTCAAGTGTCCATGATGTTACTGGTTATAGAATCTTTTCTATCTTTGTATATTTTCACTGACTTTTGTTTACTTGATCTATAAGTTCCTAAGTGCAGTACTGAAATCCCTCATCATGTGTTTAACTTACGTATTTTACTTTATATCTTTGTTAATATTTTAGACTTCCCTTATTTTCCTATTAACTTCTATCTTAAAAGTCACTATGTAAAAGCCCCACCTCTGAACCTCACTCAGAATTATGAATTTTTTGAAGCCATTTCTATATTCAAAACATGACAGTTATTTCTTTGCATTCCATTCCTTTCCATATCTACTGATCCCTGAGATATATTTCTTTTTTTGATCATTTTTGTATTGGAGATGGAAGCAAAAGTTCTTTTCCTCTGAGCTACTTCTTCTTTGTATAAGTTTTTTTTTTTTTTTTTTTTTTTTAAGACAAGTGCTCACTAAGTTACTGATATTGGTCTCAAAGTTGTGCTTCCTCTACCTCAGCCTCACTGGTTGCTGGGCCCATGCATGTGATGATATACATTATCATTTATAATTGATTCTTCCCTATAGTTATTGTTTAAAGTTATGTTTGTATGTTATGATTTTTCCATCCTTTTACTTTATTAATATTAGGTATTTTATCATTTATAATAGCATTAATTTCAGTTTTATTGTTGCTTATCACTTGAATAGATTTTTTTCTTTAAATTATAACATTTAATAAACAATGTATATTTAATGTATGACTTCCTCATTACCTAAGACTATTTGGCTTAACTTCTTTTAATTCTTGTTTATTTTTCTACCTTATTTTTATTCTAGTATTCTATAAATTGTTGTATTCTGCTCAATAAATTTGGAGGTTTACACTCTTTTTTCACACATTAGTTGCCATAGTGATTACTGCATGTTCTTCATTTATCAAATCTAACAATAACCTTTAATTTTGATATCTGTCCAAATCATGGATAATTTTGATTATAATTTATATGCCATGATTGTTGGGTATATTGATTTGGTCTTTTAAATACCCAAATCAAACTTTTTGCGGTTAGCATTTTCCAATATATTTACCCTTTCATTTAGTGTTTAATCTCTTGTTTTCTCTTCTAAGGTTTGATATGGGATTGTTTTCCTACTTTTTGCAGAATGTATGTTAGTCTATGTCTCTCAGTATTTGGTAAACTTTTGTAATATTATTATCCTCTGTCCTGAATTTATTCTTAATACATTTAATTTATTCTTAAATGTGTGATTGTTTAATAATCTTACCTAATCTTTCATTAATAGAAATACAAATAATTTATTTATATTGCTATCTGATCATACTCTTTCCCCCTAAAATCTTTCAATTTACCCTACACATATACACACGCAAAACTTTTAAATTTTACATAAAATCTGGGCACCATTTACCTAAAAGAAAATATAAATTCACCAGTAGGAAAAAATAAAAAAAACAAAAATTGTTTCCTTCATAAATTTTACAGTTTAATCAAGGGATACAAAAACATAGGTAAAATATAATATATTTCATATCAAGAAAGGGGCAGTAAGGAATATTGATGGGGAGGAGATTATTTTCCTGTTCTGTGAACTTTAATAGCATAACATATCCTAAGCATAACAGACACTCAGAAATGTATGCCTAAACACATCCATATGAAACTACAGGTTATCAAAGACAAAGAGAAGTACTAACAGAAAAAAAAAGCAAATAACTTTCAAAGAAATAACAATTAGTTGGATGGTAGACTTCTTAGAAGTGCAAAGGAAACCAGAGCACCTTATAATCATATCTTCTAAGTATTGTGTGAGAAAAAGTCCTGTGGACCTATCATTGTGTTCCTACAATCATAAACTATATTGTAGGGAACATTACATGAAGATTTCTATAGACAGTACTAAAACCTGCCAGAATTTACTACTAGTAGATCTTCATTTAACAAATTTTTAAGAAGTGTATTTCAAGGCCAGGCATGGTGGTAAATTCCTGTGCCCAGCCACTAGTGAGGCTGAGGCAGAGGGATCACAAGTTTGAGACCAACCTCAGCCACTTAGTGAGCACTTGTCTCAAAATAAAAACTAATAAAAGGATAGGGGAAGTAGCTCAGTGGTAAAGCGCTTCTGGGGTCAATCTTCAATATAAGAATAATAATAAAAAAGAAATATATTTAAGGAATCAGGAAATACAGAAAGGAATGGAATGCAAAGAAATAACTGTTATGTTTTGAATCTAGAAATAGCTTCTAAAAAATTCATGATCCCTAGTGAGGTTCAGAGGTGGGGCTTTTACATAGTGACTAGGGCTGTAGCCTTATCAGTAAACCAATCCATTTGATTAATAATTTGAATGAACTATTGATGGTAACTGTAGGCATTTTGGGCATACCAGAATAAGTAGGTCACTAGGCATGTGGCCTTGAACTGTATCTGTCCCTGGCCCCTTCCTCTCTCTTTTGCTCTCTGCTTCCCAGAAGCCACGAGCTGAGCAGACTTCCTACACCACATACTTCTGCCATGATATTCTGCCTCACCTGAGGCCCCGGGGAATGGAGTTGGCATACCATGGATTTAATTTCTGAAACCATGAGACCAAAATAAATATTTCATCCTCCTAAGTTTTTCTAGTGAGGTATTTTGGTCACAACAATGAAAAGGTGAATAACAAAATAAGCATTTAAGTTAAATATATGGAAGAATAGTCTATATAGAATAATTTTTAAAGAGCGACTTTCTGAGGCTACAAAAAAGGATGACCCTAAAATACAGGGAAAAAAAATGGGTATGCCTTACATCTATGATGTTAGGATGAAAATTTTCTAATAGCCAGAGCACTTTTAAGATGTAAAATGTTCTTTATGCTTCATTAACATTCCATGGGAAATTATGATAGGTAAACATTAAAATAATAAAGAACAGAGTATATAAACTTCAAACAGTCGATTGAGAATTTGTAATAAAATAACAAAAAACTTACAATGAATTGAGAATAAGCAAAAAACAGAGAGCAGATGTAGAGATAAGTACAAAACTATAAATATAATACTATTTAAATAAGTGAAAAATTGAAGCTAAAATCTTACTGATTGTAGATTTTGAGGTAGGCAATAGATAAAATTAAAGAGGAATATACAGATAATTGCAATGATATGAGTAATGTTCTATTTGTGATGCTGGATGGTATATTATGGGAAATCATTTTGTTATTTTTTTCTCATATTTTACATGTAAGGAACATTTCTATATGCCAAAATATAAAAGTGTAAAAGTTAAAAAACAAACCATGCAGTAGCAATATCTATCATTTAAATGAGAAGAAAATATAACTCATGTCTTCTCTTTTTTCCTCACTTATATGTATTTAACATAAAAATTCCTCTCACTGACATTTCAAGTTATTGTATTCAGGTCTTTCTGAAAGTACAGATTCTTTCCTTGTACTTCTTTCCTTATTTTGTCTGGTTCTGCCTGAAATGAACTGCTGGCATTTAAATTGATGGCAACTGTGCTCCACTCTACAAAGGCAGAAGCTATCCGTCTTTATTATGTCAAGTAATTTCTCTGTCCTGTCATCTGTCTTTTCCAAGTGGACACCAGTTAACCAAGACACACATATACCGTAAGGTCATTGATAATGTTTGTCATCAATTTGATTTATAATTTCAAATAAATGGCGGATACCTTGAAAATTAAGCTTTGATTTAAATGGATCACATGTGCCTGTAAGCTTTTAAAAGTAAAGCAAAGATCTGCACATTAAATCCTGGTTACAGGCCATTGCAATGCTGACTGGATGCACTATTTTTCTTTTGAACTGAACAACGTGACTCAATACTCATCAGCACCCTGAATTCATTTTCAAAAACATGTCATTTTTAGTTGAAAAACCTGAAAATAGAGAAATCTCTCTGCCTGAGGAAAACTTAATATTTAAACAGACTCAGCTGGAGTAATATCCACATGCAACTGAAGAGTTTGCTCTTTAATAAGCCCCAGATCTACAAATAGATTTTGGTGAGATACTGTGACTATGAAGAATCCTTTTCATATATGTAAACTTACTCTGTGCTTTTAATGGCAAAGAAAACTGAGTAGTACATAGTGGCTTAATGAAGGTACAAATCTAGGTAGACATATGATTAATTCACTCAGTGGAATTATGGGAAATATGCCAAATCTTAACTCTGAGAGGGCATCAAAGTTTGAATTAATTATTTTAGCTTGAATCGAGGTAGTATGCAAAAATAGCCTTAAAGATGGCTCCTTATATTTAACTCTGTATACTGTTTCTTTTTAATGATAATGAAATATTTTAAGCACACTAAGAATAGAACATTAAATGGGTTCCCAAGTGTCTGCCTTCTGGGATAAGATATAAAACATTACAAATATAGCTAAAACTTCCTTTATAGTATTTCTCAATTTATTCTCATTTGTCCTTTACTCTCTAGAGGAAACCGTTACCCCAAATTTTGTATTTATTATTCCTGTGCATATTTACATCTTTATTAGATATGATCATACCCAGAACTGCAAATGATTTTTGGATGTTCTTAAATTTTATATCTTTCTGTCGTTAATTTTTTATCTTAATGCATTTTTTAGATTGATTTATTTTGATGTAATGTTCCCTACTTCATTAATTTTCACTATACTTCTATTCTTCTCTTGATAGATAGCCAACTATTTTATATTTTCATTGCTTCCAGACTCAGCAATATACATATTTGCATGTGTCTCCAGCTCATTTATTTATTTATTTATTTATTTATTTAATTACAGTCTCTTTGTATAGTTGCTTCAGGATTATTAACCAGTAAACTACTTGCTGAACTACTGTACAGAGCTTGTGTACTATTTCTTTGCTTTTAGTCTCACAGACTCCATTTTCACTATTACTTAGATGGGTACCTTTTCTACATATGATTGCTTCATATATTTTTTATTACAGTTAAATTTTCTTGTCACATTCTATATTCCACATTCCATTTTGGGTATTTCACATCCTAAGTCCTTTTTATTTAATTGTGTACATTAAAGTCTACTCTTTGAGATGTGAAGGTCTTTGGGCTTCGCAAATACGTAATGGTATTTATCATTACTGTCTCCTACAATTGTAGATCCTATAATGCTTCTATCTTAACAGTATCATTTAGTAGTTTTACTATCTTACATATTCCACTGAATTTCACCAAGTTAATGAGAAAACCATAAATGCATATGCATACACCCACATTCCCACCACCCTCCCTGCTTTCCCCACCCCATAACCACTATTATCTTTAAGATCTCCATAGATTAATCTTTTCTAGAAGGTTCTATGGTTGGAATCATATAGTATATAGCCTTTTCATACTACACCTTTATTTATTTGATTATTTTGCCTGACAATATACTTTTAATATTCATCCATTTCTCTGTATGTCTGAATAGCTCCTTCCTATTTATTTCTGAATGAGATCTAATTGTATGGATGCACCAGAGTTTGTTTATACATTTTACTACCTGACATATATCTTAACTCCTCCAGTTTTTGACAATTATGAATAAAACTGTTGCAAATACTCATGGGTTTTTGTGTGGAAATAAGCTTCCAAATCCATTGTGTAATACATAAGAGACCAAATGCTGGATACTAAAAGTTTCTGTTGAGCTTTGCAAGACAATGCTCTTATCTAAAGTGGCTATCAGTTTATATTCTCATGGCAACCAATGAGTATTCCTGTTACCCCACATTCTCATTAGTAATTGATATTGTCAGGTTTAAATGGACTAAATCCCTCTCATATGTGTAAAGTGGCATTACATTGCTATTTTAATTTTCAGTTCCTTAATTACAAATGATGTTGACCATATTTTCATATACTTATTTTATACTTGTATATCTACTTTGGTGAGGTATCTGCTCAGATCTTGTATTTATTTTTAATTGGGCTGTTTGTTTTATTATTGAATTTTAAATATCTTTTGTGCATTTTAGATAGAGATCCTCTACAAGATATGTTGCCTGCAAATATTTTCCTCCTAATCTGTGGTTTGGTTTCTCTTTGTTAAGTAAATAATTTTAATTTAAAAATTTATCTTTAAGTTGTTAATAATAGAAATAAAGTTTTTGCTTTTTATGATCATTTTACATTTCCTTTTAGAGACATGATATTATTGTTGGCAATTTATACTAATAAGGTGCCACTTATCATAATTTTTAAAATTATATATCTGGAAGACTCCTCTAAATAGTCCATTATTGTAGTGGTAAACATTTCAAAAAATTGCTCACAATCATAAGTTTAAACAATTTTGATCACTCTTCTAAGTACTGAGACTGTGTCCATCATCAAAATAGCAAAGAATCCCATTCTCACAAAGTAACAATGGAAAAGAGAAGAAAGATACTGAGTAAGTAATCATATTATAAAGTAACACAGGTGCTTGGAAGATAAGGGGCCACTGTTTTTGTTGTTGTTGTTGTTGTTGTTTTGTTTTGTTTTTGTTGTTTTTTTGTTTGTTTTTTCTCTGTACTTAGTATCTGTCAGTGTCTAACAACCAGGAAAATAGAAACAATAGGTGAAGATAGAGCTTAAAAGAAAAAAATGGCCAACGTGAATCTATCTGGATTTTAACAATACAAAGAAGGACCAAACACAAAAGGAGAGACAACAAGAAAAAATAGTGTTTCTGGAGCCCAAGGTCACCTGAAGGAAACCTGAAGCATGGTGGGTCCATTCGGTGGCAGCTGGGGCTATTGAGGAAATGTAACTGGACCAAGAGATACTGCTAGGGTGAGCAAGAGAAATAGTCTGTCTTCTCTCCTTTCCATGTTCCAATCTTCCGTGAAACAATTATATTAGCAGATCTGAACCAAATACCAATGGACAAATGCCTGGTCTAAGTTTTGCAGCAGTGTGCTGAACTGCAGCATGAAGTGAGAGAAGGGAGAGTGCATAGGTCAATCTTTAGCCAAAAAGTGTATAAGTCTGTTTTTATAGTGTTATTTTCAATTATAATTAATGGAGAAATAAATATAAAACATATTAAAATATTATGAAAATTGCTTCCTGACTCCAGCATTCTCCCCTACATTTCCAAATTCTACAAACCAAAAGTTTTCTTGTATCTTAATGATAAGAGAAAGAATGGCTGTTGAACAGTTAGGATTTGCCAGATCCTGTGTTAGATGCTTTACTCAATGATTCAAAGTAGTGACTTTGAAACTAAAGAAGTTGAGGCTTTTTTTGGTTTAATTATGTGTCAAGACCCCATAGATATTAAGTGACAAAATGGAGATCAAATCAGATATTTCTGACTTTAGAAAGCAGGTTTCAAGTGATTCACATAGATACTATATGATTTGGGAAGTTTGATTCAACCATTACTTCAAAGTTATACAACAGATAGTCAAACCCTATAATATCCTTAAAAGAAAGAAAAAGAACCCAGGCACAATGGGGCATGCCTGTAATCCCAGTGACTTGGGAGGTTGAGAAAGGAATATTGTAAGTTTGAGGCCATCCTGGGCAATCTAGCAAGACCCTGTCTCAAAATAAAATAAAATACAGGGTTTTCATATAGCTCAGTGGTAGAGTATCCCTATGTTCTATTCCCCATACCAAAAAAAAAAAAGACAGAGAAAAAGAAAAAGAGAAGAACAGTATGTCTAATAGAAATAGAATCAAAAATTCTAAGATCTCAAAGCTCAAGAGATAAAACCAAGAACTAATAAGGGTGATGGCATCAAATGAAAAAGTTTCTGCACTACAAAGGAAACAAGAACATGAAGAGAGAGCCTACCAAATCTGAGGAAATCTTTGCCACTTACTCCTTAGACAGGGAATTAATATCCAGGTTATATAAAGAACTCAAAAACTTAACACACACACACACACACACACACACACACACACACACACATATATATATCTCCTCAGGTAACCCAATCAATAAATGGACAAAAGATCTAAAGAGACATTGTCCAAAACAAGTACAAATGCCCAACCAAAATATTTTTTTAAAATGGTTGACATCCTTAGGATTCAGAGAAATACAAATTCAAAATTACATTGAGGTTTCATCTTCCTCCATTTAGAATGGCAATCATCAAGAATACAAATCATAATAAATGCTGGAGAGGATATGGAGGGGAAAGTACACTCTTACATTCTTAGTGGAACTGTAAATCAGTACAACCACTTTACAAAGTAGTATGGAGTTTCCTCAAAAGACTAGAAATAGAGCCACCATATGACTTGGCTATTTCACTCCTTGGTATTTATTCAAAAGATCTAAAATCAGCATTTTATAGTGATACAGAATATTAATGTTTATAGCAGCCAAGTGTGGAACCAGCTTAGGTGCACAGTGACAGATGAGTGAATAAAGAAAATGTGAAATATACACACAATGGAGTTTTACATAGTCATAAGAGGAATGAAATTATGGCATTTGCTGGTAAATGGAATGGAGCTATAGAACATCATGCTAAGTGAAATTATCTAGAATCTGAATCAGAAAGTCAAGGATCTAATGTTTTCTCTCATATGCAGAAGCTAAAGCAAAAATGAGGGAAAACTGGGTCACTCCCATGAAAATAGATGGGAGATGAGTGGAGTAGAGTAAGGGAATAGAGAGGTAGCTAGTAGGGTCAGGAAAAGGAACTCAGAATGAAATTGACCAAATTATGCTATGTATCCAAATGAGTATCCCAAAGTGAATTCCACCTCTATGTATATCTATAAAACAACAATTTAAAAATAGAGCTGGGAATGGTGGTGTGTGCCTGTAATTCCAGCAACTCCAGAGACTGAACCAGGAGGGTAGCAAGTTCGAGGCCAGCCTCAGCAACTTATCGAGGCCCTAAGCAACTTAGCGAACCCTGTCTCAAAAAAACAAAAGAGACAGGGTATGTGTCTCAGTGGTAAAGTGCCACTTGGGTTCAAACCCAAGTATAAGTAAATAAAGAAAGAAGCCAGTAGAGAAGAGGAAGAGAAATAGCGGGAGGGAAGAGGGGAGAGAAAGAGGAAGTATGTGGACTCAAATGGATCAAATTACATTGCAGGTAGGTATGTGTATGTCAAACAAACCAACTGTAATACACTATTAAAATACAGTTAGGGGCTGGGGTTATAGCTCAGTGGTAGCACGCTCGCCTAGCATGGGTAGGACCCGGGTTCGATCCTCAGCACTACCTAAAAATAAAGGCATTGTGTTGTGTCCATCTACAAAAAAAGGTTCTCTCTCTCTTAAAAAAATACAGTTAGTATAAAAACATTTTAAAATTCTAATACTTTGAGAAGTATTCAAGTTACTGGAGCCAGAGCCAGTTTTGTTATCAGAGATCCTCACGTATTTTAAGGACAGGAAAATGTACTGGAACTTCTGATGCTATGGTAGTAATACTTCAGTTCTTTGTTTTTCTAGTCAACATGTTTCCACTTTCATTGTATAGTTCTTTCTGAGTTATCTGTTTAACTTATCTCTGCTCATTAGCTTCTCTTCATGCCTCATAATATCTAGACTTTAGAAATAACTTGGGCCATGGCATATCTCAATAAATAATTTTTCTTACCATCCATCATGCATCTAAAACCTGTTTTGCTGTGTATTCTCAAGCCTATGTTTCTGAGATAAGCATATCATTTCTTCCTACTGCTCAGTTCCAGGCCTTGGGTCACTGGCCATAGAGCACTGGCTGCATTTATATCATGTCCCTCTTTCTAGTCCAACAATCTGTGGAAGGTGTGGGGGTGGTTGGAAAGATCCTGTAATTTTAAAAATATATATTCCTGCCTGTAATCCCAGTGGCTTGGGAGACTGAGGCAGGAGGATTGCACGTTCAAAGCCAGCTTCAGCAAAATTGAGGTGTTATGCAACTCAGTGAGACCCTGTCTCTAAAGAAAATACAAAAAAAAAAAAATTGCTGGGGAGGTGGGCTCAGTGGTCTAGTGCCTCTGAGTTCAATCACTGGTACCTGCCATCCACCTAAAAAAATTTTTTTCGGCTGCCTTTATCAATAATTATAGAACATGTCAATTAGAAGCAGGGCAGTCTTTGAGAAAACTTTTCCTAAAAGTATCAGTATTTGAAGAAGGCAGACTTCATGAAGAATCCACTTTCTTGCCATTTCCACATCTACATCTGCATTCCTTGACATATGGTCCCTTTCTCCATCTTAAAAGCAGCAGCATGACATCTTTAAATCTCTCTGGCTGCTTTTGTCTTTCCTTTCTATAGTCAGATTTCCCTCTGTGTCCCTCATAAAAGGACACTTGTGATTACATATAGAGCCCATCTGGATAATACAGAATAATCTATCTCAAAATCTTCATTTTAATCACATATACAGAGTATCTTTTGCCATCTCAAGTAACATTCACAGGTCCAGGGATTAGGTCCTGGATATGTAGGCCATTGTACAACCTATCACAACATCTACAACTGTGTGTGAGACTATGGCTCAAGGACTATGAATAAAATACAATGTTAGTAACACAAAATTCTGTGCATGCTAAAGAAAAAGAATTAGTGAAAAAAATATGTCTTAGTTCTTGGAAAGTATCCAAGATCTATTCTTTATTTTCAAATTGGAATAAATTCCTATAAAAGCTTCATACTAAAAAATAGTTCTGTAGCTTTGTGGATTAGTCTCTGTGTCCTCTATTCTGTACCATTGGTCCACCCGCCTGTTCTGGTACCAGTACCATGCTGTTTTGCAATAGAGAAAGGATAGCATCTTCAACAAATGGTGTTGGGAAAACTGGAAATCCATATGCAACAAAATGAAACTGAATCCCCTCCTCTCACCATGCACAAGTCAACTCAAAGTGGATCTAGGAGCTAGATATCAAATCAGAGACTCTCCGTCTGATAGAAGAAAAAGTTGGCTCCGATCTACAGATTGTGGGGTCGGGCTCAAAATTCCTTAATAGGACACCCATAGCACAAGAGTTAATAACAAGAATCAAAATATGGGACTTTCTTAAACTGAAAAGTTTTTTCTCAGCAAGAGAAACAATAAGAGAGGTAAATAGGGAGCCTACATCCTGGGAACAAATTTTTACTCCTCACACTTCAGATAGAGCCCTAATATCCAGAGTATACAAAGAACTCAAAAAATTAGACAATAAGATAACAAATAACCCAATCAACAAATGGGCCAAGGACATGAACAAACACTTCACAGAGGAGGACATACAATCAATCAACAAGTACATGAAAAAATGCTCACCATCTCTAGCAGTCAAGGAAATGCAAATCAAAACCACCCTAAGATACCACCTCACCCCAGTAAGATTGGCAGCCATGATGAAGTCAAACAACAATGAGTACTGGCGAGGATGTGGGGAAAAGGGTACTCTTGTACACTGCTGGTGGGACTGCAAATGGGTGCGGCCAATTTGGAAAGCAGTATGGAGATTCCTGGGAAAGCTGGGAATGGAACCACCATTTGACCCAGCTATTGCCCTTCTCGGACTATTTCCTGAAGACCTTAAAAGAGCACACTACAGGGATACTGCCACATTGATGTTCATAGCAGCACAATTCACAATTGCTAGACTGTGGAATCAACCCAGATGCCCTTCAATAGATGAATGGATAAAAAAAATGTGGCATTTATACACCATGGAGTATTACGCAGCACTAAAAAATGACAAAATCACGGAATTTGCAGGGAAATGGATGGCACTAGAGCAGATTATGCTTAGTAAAACTAGCCAATCCCTAAAAAACAAATACCAAATGTCTTCTTTGATATCATGAGAGCAACTAAGAACAGAACAGGGAGGAAGAGCAGGAAGAAAAGATTAACATTAAACAGAGACATGAGGTGGGAGGGAAAGGGAGAAAAAAAAAGGAAATCACATGGAAATGGAGGGAGACCCTCATTGTTATACAAAATTACATATAAGAGGTTGTGAGGGGAATGGGATAACAAACATGGAGGGAAATGAATTACAGTAGATGGGGTAGAGAGAGAAGACGGGAGGGGAGGGGAGGGGGGATAGTAGAGGATAGGAAAGGTAGCAGAATACAACAGTCACTAATATGGCAGTATGAAAAAGTGTGATGTGTAACTGATGTGATTCTGCAATCTGTATTTGGGGTAAAAATGGGAGTTCATAACCCACTTGATTCTAATGTATGAAATATGATATGTCAAGAGCTTTGTAATGTTGTGAACAACCAATAAAAAAATAGTTCTGTGATGTATAATTAAGGTCTCGTACACTGTTTTTTTTTTTTTTTTTAAATATCAGAAACTCTTGGATATGAGGAATCAGGTCTTTCCTGTGTTTTACTCAAATGAGCAAGGTAAGGTTTTTAGTGAACCTGACTTCTCCATGTGGTAAACCAATATTAGAACAGGTACAATAGGACCCTCTTGCTTAGTTAGGGCCAGAGTAGATGATTGCAATTGCTGAAAATGAGCAGCTGTGACTACTGGGTTGAAGATATTGTACAGAGCTGCTTCTGTGTTCAGATATGGGTCCATATCTTTATAAACATTATATACATCACGTTCTATATCAGATATTCTGGCTTATGGGCACAAAAGTTATGTTTCAAAGCATAATACAATATTATTTGCTTATTGCTAACCTAAGAATATTTCACAGTTTAAAGCTCAAAACTTTATGATTTTGGTTTGTGATCATTTTTTTACTTTATTTAGACTCATTAGATTCTAAAAAGATGTAACAACATTCAGATAGCATCTTGGACACTAGTAAACGCTAAGAGGATCCAAACACAAAAAGTTGATGCTGGGTATGGCAAACCATATGGTTATTCAGTCTAACTTGAGAATAGCTTAGAAGATGCCAGGTTTAGGTTTGCCTTTGAGGTAAGCAGTTTGGCCACTGTATTGCTTTGGGTACACAATGAAGTTCTTCTCTGCGTACTAGTGCTTCACCTTCAGAATCCCAAAGGCTTTTGCCCACAAAAATAGTTCTATGGTCTGGAAGCTATTTTCTTTGGGATGACTCCTCTATTTTACTTTTCATTCTTATTTCATCAAACTAACTTCCCCTGCAAAGCAGTCTAACAGTGTGCCCACTGGTTTAAGACAAATCACTACAAATGGTCACATATTAGAAAACTGAAGGTTACTGTAAAGGGTTGGTAGAAAGCTTATGTGTGGCATAATGTTAATTCATTTTATACATCACAGGCTTAGCTTCAGAGCAGTAATAGCTTTTATTACTCTTATTACCATGCATAGTTAGAAGTGAGACAATAAAAGCTGATGATGCCTTTTGTACTTTATAAATATGTTCTAAAGGCTATGAATCTAAAGCATATATAACAATGTCAATAATGTATTGTCCATCATGAATATAGTTATACATCTGACTTTGAAAATTGTTTTAGTAAGATAGACAGTGACTTTGCTTTAACTTATCTCTGGTCTCATGAATAATTTCTTTTGTGACCAATAGACCATAGTTGTGGTATGGTGATTTAAGATTTTGCTACAGCCTGTGGCCATTGCAAGAGCAAAATTAGAGGTCACAAATGGGAACTGATGACAAGATGTGATTTTAATAACACAAAATTACAACAAATGAAATAAATTAGTTACAGATGCAGGGGTAAAATTATGATACAATGATTCCCATTCTACCTAGAGGACATTCCAAACTAATAGCAAATGTAACATTTATTGTTTTCCTTTTATTTATTTTTGATAAATATTGTTAATAATACTTTTTATAATTTTTAAAATTCCTTCATGTGTTAGAACAAGAATTAATCATGAAATTTTAAATATAAAAATATCCTAGTCATAAATTAAAGTTTAAGGTGAAAATACTTTTATGAAAATTATATTTAATTCAACAGTTTTGACTACCTAAACTGGATTATTGAAGAATAATACATAGGAGATGTTTTAAATCAATAGTAAATTAAGAAACCTAAAGTATTCTATTACGAAAGCCTTTCTGGGCAGGGGGGAAAGTGATGTGTGACTTCAATTTCCACTTCTTCTCAATGGAATAAAATAGATTACTCAGCAGTTTAAAATTGGAAAGATCATTCCATCTTAAAAGTAATAGAACTTAAAAGTAATAGAACATATTTGCAAGTCAGAAGACCTAAGGCAGTTGAGAAAGTAGAAGTTTAAATCTGACAAAACTGAAGATTAAGTGGAGACTTTAGAATTAAAGACACTGTTCCTTTTCCACTGGAGGTTTTTTTCTTACTTTACAGTATTCAAACTTAATTTATATAGATACCAGGTTTAGCTTGTTTTTTTTCTTCCCTTCAACATATGTTATAATATATGGCTATCACTGATTAAAGAGTGTTATTGTTTTCATTGTACTATGATTGCCAGTGAAGCTTTACCTCACTCAGAAAAACCTCAATATGATTCTTTGGTAATGCATAGCAAGCTATAATATCCAAACTAAAAATTTAAATTGACTTTTGAGAACTTTCTTAAATAACCTCATGATGTTTTCCCTAGATATTTCTGGTAATTGGGGAAGGAAGCATCACAATGCAATTCTTAGAATAATGCTCTTCAACGTCTTACACTTTTGTGGATCTCAGCATTTTTTTTTATAAACTGTACTATCATGGATTTGTAATATAACAGTCATTTGGCAAGCCATACACAGAAGATTTGAACTATATTTTCATTTAATGTATTGAACTAAGTTTTGGTTACTTGGCATTAGACTAAGGCAATAGTATGAATAGTTAGTGGTTAAATAGTCATGCAAATATCCCTTCATTTACAATTACTTTGCATCCATATTCTTTATTCTAGAAGACAGATAATTGACGAAATTAAATAGAAGGACTCTGTTAATGACATCTTAACTGGGCTTTGTATTGAGCAGTTCAAAAGACATCAAATTATAAAATTGTATTTTATTCTGGAGTGAAAGTCCTTGTGTTAGTCAGTTTTCCACTGCTATGACAAAATATCAAACTCTGGGTAATGTAACAAAAGCATAAGGTTTATTTAGCTCCTAGATTTGGAGGCCGAAAGGCCAAAACTGGACAGGTCGCTCAGGTGAGCCTCTGATGAAGGCCTAAAGACAGATGGCATCTCAGCAGGAACACGTGTGAGCGCAAAATACCACAAGGTGAGACAGGAAAACAGTGAGACTGGAGAGGCAGCAATGTTGTTCTTTTATAATAAACTGTCACAGGAACTAATTGGAATTCCACAGAAGTACATTAACTGCTTCCAAGGGCAGTGGCCCCAGGAACCTCTCAGGAGGCTCTAGGAGTAAACTGTCCACCACCGCCCATATAACCACACTGGGGACCAAATTTCCAACACATAGTACTTTCCACGTGCAAACTCTAGAGACCCTCATTTTTTTTTAAAGATAATCTTGTGTGTTAACTTTATTTTCAACAATGACTTCCAATAAATACAGAGTACAATATTTCTATCTACAGGTTATGTTTTAGGAGACAAAGAAACCACAAATATTAAGTGAGGGGGCAGAGAGGGTTTCCCACAGAGAATCCTTAGAGTACTAGCTGTATTTAACTTTTCTGGAGTAGAATTATTGAGATCTCTATCCACAAATGCTCATTCAGACCACTAATAGCCAGCCTAAATTTAGACTGTCCTTTCAAAATCCATAAACCACATATAAACTATATTATATTTTAAAATTTTACAAATAATATATAATTTCATTCTACCTCATCCGACTTGTATGCATGTGCGGTTTTGAACCAAATGAGTTTTATTTATTTATTTATTTTTATATGACAGCAGAATGCATTATAATACTTATTATATATATGGAGCTCAATTTTTCATATCTCTGGTGGTATACATGGTATACTCACACCAATTCATGTCCTCATACATGTACTTTGGATAATAATGATCATCACATTCTACCATCATTAATTACCCCATGCCCCCTCCCTTCCCCTCCCACCCCTCTGACCTATCTAGAGTTCCTCTATTCCTCCCATGCTCTCTCTCCATATCCCACTATGAATCAGCTTCCTTATATCAAAGAAAAAATTCAGCATTTGTTTTTTTGGGGATTGGCTGATGTCACCTAGCATTATCTTCTCTAACTCCATCCATTTACCTGCAAATGCCATGAGTTTATTCTCTTTTATTGCTGAGTAATGTTCCATTGTGTATATATGCCACATTTTTTTTATCCATTCTTCTATTGAAAAGCATCTAGGTTGGTTCCACAGTTTAGCTATTGTGAATTGTGCTGCTATAAACATTGATGTGGCTGTGTCCCTGTATCATGCTGTTTTTAAGCCCTTTGGGTATAGACCGAGAAGAGGGATAGCGGGGCCGAATGAGTTTTTAACAACTGGAATAATAAAAATTCAATACAAAGATGTGTAGGAGTGGCATACTTCTAGACACCTATGGGTATTTGAAATAATTTGCTTCAGCTGTTTTACATTGGTGATATCAGTAATAGCAATACTTTTTTGAATACATGCCAAGTAGTATAGTGGAATATTATGTACTTTTCAAGAACTACATCCTTGAATCATTATAGCACTAGAAAGAGGATACTTTAATCTCTATTGTACAAATTGAAAACACAGCTTAAGTGACTGTTTTTTGCTACCTAGCCAGAAAGTGGATCTTTCGATCTTGAATCATTAATCTTTGCTGGAAGATACTGAGTAACAGTATTGCTGTTTGGTTTTAGGTTATACAGCCATGCTTTAAAGGTATTTTTATATGTCTTAAGCAATTTTTAAAGCGTTAAATACAATATATGTCATTTCTCTAGTTAAATGGACTCCTAATTCAGAAGCAACAAAAGTAAATTACATAGACAGTGTACAATGATACAGTATGCCGTTTTTTTCTATCTGCTACTTTCTTTGTCCAATTTTTTTGTATTGATAGCCCACATTTCATTAGCTACTCTCTAGGGTAAAGTACATAGTGTTACACACATGATTTTGAAATATCTTAATACAAAGATTGAAAATGTAGGTTGAATTTAATTTTTTATTGTCCCAAATGTCTCTCTGATTTAGGATATCATAAATTGTCTAGTGTATGTTCTCATGTACTTGTGTTCTGTCTTCATATTTTATGACATTATTTTCTCCCCTTGCTTTGGACACTCCCTTAATTTCTCCAAGTTTCCTTAGTGAGTGACCTGACCTCGTATTCCCAAACTCTTGGTTTCCAGTGGATTGGCCAGCAACCTGGGCCTTGAGTTAATGCACTCATTGTTATACTACAACTCCCTCAGTAACTTGTTCTAAAGTTTTGGAGTGGATCAAAGACAATCTGAATAATTAAACACCATCTCTTTGTTCCCGAAGGCATGTTTGTTTTCCTTGAGCATTACTCTTTGGCAGGGGAACTTTTCACTGGTAAGGCGCACTCATGATCCAAGTTGTGCTTGAGATATAGAAGTGTCATTGTCTTTTTTTTTTTTGGTCCACCCATATAATAATTTTTTTAATATTCTATTATGTCTGACAGTGTCCCAGTCCCACAGATAACAAATTTTTGGTATAATAAACACACTCCTGCTCTTATGGAGGCTACATCTTTGATGCTCAATAATGTTGGTGATTTCAAAAGTTCAGTCAATGGTCAGCAGATTTCATCACTCTGGGTCTGAAGTGAGGGAGAACATCATGTCAAAGGGCTTGGCATAGGAAAGCTCCTCAGCTTATGACAACCAGGAAGCAAAGAGAGAATGGTCGGCTACTTTTAAAAAATTATTTCTATGGTACCAAATACTATAGAGATCGTGATGTTAAGATATGAAGACAGGCTGACTTCCTTAAGAATTTATCCTGAAGAAAAATTGAAACTGAGGTGACATGATAAAATATGGAATCTGTGATTCATTGCTCTTCCTCTAAACTTTAGAATTACTTTTTCCACTCATTTTCTCAGCATTCAGAAATCTCCAAGGACTCAAAACCTAGCCCAAGGCAGACAATTTAGAGGCTCTCCTATAGCCTGGGCTTTGCTTCTCAGATACTTCATTAAGAAAATAAAATAAAATAAAAATAAGACATTTATTTGCTAACCTACAGTGGTCTTCATCTTATTCTCCTATGTACACTGCTGATTACCTCTCTCATTCTCGTTCACTGCCTCACTCAGAGTTCAGAAATGAAACTCTGATTCCCTCCTGATAGGTGGGCTCTGAGTAAGGTAGCAGCCCTCTGCAGCTGAGAAGTGTTGCAGCTCTCAATGGTGGGCCATGCCCTCCAGGGTTACAGCAAACCCCAGCAGCTCACCATCAATTTCTCCTTCTTTCTGTTTTTTTTTTTTTTTTTTTTTTTTTTTTACCTTGTGAATTTGAAGAATAAAATCCTCAGACCTGGCTTAGTGAGTTTGAGAGTAGGATTTATTGAACAATAGAAACAGGAACAGAACCCCTGCAGTACAACAGAACCCCTAGACCAGCACACTCACACCCCATTAGTAGGTGTGAGTGTGCTGGTCTAGGGGTTTCTATAGCACATAGGTCCTGTCTGGTGGGCTCTGGGCAGCCACAGGCCCTGCAGCTCTCTGTCCCCACTGCCACTCCTGCTCCACCACTCCATTCCTGTGCTGATGCTTCTAGTTAGGGACCAGTAGACTGGCAGCTGGAAAGCTGTGTCACCAGAAATAGAGGACATCCTTCCTGACTCATTGCAACCACCCTGCCCAGGATTTCTTTCTGATTGTGGTACTATGATCAATTTGTCCCATTTTACTTAAGAGCCAGGATGGGGTTTCTCTGGAGTACCAGGAAGACTACAAGGTAGGACTTCTGGGGTCTGAGTAATGTTCAAGTGCGCACTGGACACAAGTTGGACAAGATTCTTAAAGGGGTCTGAAACCCCTCATGGTTCAGACAACTAAGCATTAAACCATCCATCAAGTGAAGGAAGTTACCCATAAAAGGCACATTGTAAACATCCATGTCTAGTGTCCTTCACTTCTCATTCTGGCAGGGTTGCTAGCTACTCTGATACTGGAACTCCAGTTAGCAGGGAACTTTCATATATTCATTACTTTTTCCCTCTGTCTTTCTTTTTCTCTCTCTTTTCTTTCCCTCCTGGCATTTTTCAAGGTATAATGGGATAAGTGCATTGCTCTAGTACAATAGCTGAAAAGTACAGTTGTATTTCTCTTTTCACATCCACTTCTTCCTGCATATCTTTTTCTCTTGTTCAACTGTACTATTCTTTGTCATGTTTTCCTTTATTCCTTTTCTCCTTCCCTTTGCCTGTATTTATTTTCAGAATTTGCTGCTAGACCTTAGAATGCAGATGATGAGAACTGTATTTAATGATCTTGAAAGACACAAAGGATAGATGAAATATACCTATCTTGAGTATTTGCTTTATGCTAAGTTTGAATCAGAAAAAAATGTGTTTTAGTAACTTTCAAGAATATTTTGTGGTTATTTGAACTTGAGATAGACCTTTCTGATTATCTTCTTCCTATATATTTTCATATGGTCCCTCCTCTGTGAATATCTGTCTTTGTGTCCAAAATTTGCTTTTTTATAAGGATACCAATCATATTGGGTGAGAACCCAATCTAATGACATTATTTTAATATCATTACGTGTGTAAACATGTCATTTCCAAATACACTCACATTCTAAGTGCTGGGAGTTTTGACTTCATCATGTATTTTTTGAGGCTACAGCATCTCATGAGGTGTCTGACATAATAAAAACAAATTGAAAAATATATTTGTTTTACCACAAATTGAAATAAACCAAAATAAAAGTGAAAATTTGAGAATATGTTGTTTAGAGTCCAGTAGACGACATTCCTGCATTCTGATAAAGGTGTACATCACATGCTAATATGATAAGGGGATATTAACTCTTCCTGGCCAAAAAGCACACTAGGGCACCATTTTAGACGAGTTAAAATGGTTAAAATTATAAGCCAAGAATGCAGCTCAGAGAGGAAGGACTTTCCATATTTCAAAGCACTAAACAGCTTGTGAGCATCAGGTCTCCAGCCCACCATTGTTCCAGGGTTTTACCTCATGATGTTGATAAGTGGTTTTCAGTCAGAATTCCCTGGTTTTGTCAATACCATATCCTTCCAATGATACATAAGCTGTCTTAGGATTCAATCTGAATGATTGTAAAACTGGCTTAAATTGATCTCACTGGTGTTAGTATCTCCCATTTGCTGGAGTATGTTAGACCTGTACAATAGAATTTTGATTCAGTAAACACAGCAAAGTAGAACTTACATGGATGCACCAGCTAAAAAATCGATTAGAATTTATGGATATGTAATTTTTTAAAAAAAAAAATATTTGTTTTAGTCAGCTTTTTCGCTGCTGTGATTAAAGGATCTGACCAGAACAACTGTAAGAAAGAAAAGTTTATTTGAAGGCTCATGGTTTCAGAGGTTTTAGTCCATAGAAGGCTGGCTCCATTCCTTAGGGCTCGAGGTGAGGCTGAACATCATGGTTAGAGAGTGTGGTGGAAGGAAGCAGCTCATAACATGGTGACCAGGAGGCGGAGACTCCAGGTACAAATTGCCAGATACAAAGCCACACCCCAATTCCCACCTCATCAATTAATCCCTTGAGGGATTAACTCACTGATTAGGCTCCAGCTATAACTCAATTATTTCTCCTCTGAATCTTACATGTGAGCTTTCAGGGAATACCTCACATCCAAACTGTAACAATATTCTATATAAAATAATATCTTAAATTTCAACATCAGGGACACTGATTACAGTCAGGCATGACTTAAAAAGAGAGATGTGTTCTAGCTCTGAGAAATGTGTCATTAGGCAATTTTGTTATTATATAAACATCTTAGAGTATACTAACTCAAACCTAGATGGTACAGGTTAGTCACTGGATGTGGCCCCTTGATGCAGTGAACACAGCAAATATTAACACTGGTAATATAGTTCCTTATTATCCTCACCAAGTATTAGGTACTGTGCATAATCATACATGCTCTACTTTTATATAAGTGGCAGCATGACAGTTTCTTTTATACCACCACAAATAAACATGCTGCATTGCACTGTGATGTTAGTATGTCTTCAGATTCACCAGGACAAGGGAAGTCTTTTGCTCCATTATGATCTCAGGGACCCTCCCACCCTGCCCATGTCTGATCATTTACTGAAACATTGTCATGCAGTGGGTGAATATGTGTTTATTAAGACCTTGAGATGACTAAAAAGTGTAAAAGTATCTGTTAGGATAATTGAATGCTACAGGTTTAAAAGGATATAAATATATCAATAAAAAACTTCTTAGAAAAGTCTTTTTAATGCTTTTTAAATGACCAAATCCCAGTTTCCAGTATCTGTCTATATTATTAAGAAATGGAGAATGTATATCTTAATATATAATGTGTAAATATTTTAAGGTTATTAAATAATATAATTTTATAAGAATATATTTTTTCACCAAACTCAAAAGGCTATATAACATTGTCAGTGTAACATAATAATAATTCCTTCTCTTTTTGCAAATCTTTATTTTATCCCATCTGACTCACAATATTCTGAGTCTTAACAGTTAAAATCACTAAACCAAAAGTAGTAGTTACTTTTTCCAGCTTTATTATTATTATTATTTTAAGTGTAGAATTTGTCCTTCTATGACTGATTCATTTCACTAAGCATAGGTTTTTTTTCAGGTACAACCATGTTGTCACAGTGGTAGGATTGCATAAAAAATATTTATGTACTAAAATAGCAATCACTGAAATGGAAAATTAATACATTAAATTACTTATGAATTATATTTTTAAATCACCTGTTACAGAAATATAATTTGTTCATATTCATCTAATAGAGAATATTTTCCTACCAAAATATTACTTGAAAAGATTCAATTAAAAAGGAGTTCTATGTTGAATGTTACTTCAGTATGTTTTAATGAAGTCCTATGAATTATGGAAATAGTCTTCTAATAATACCAGTAATATGCTTGAATAAGACACTGTAATTTGTTACTTGCAAAATATCTTAGCTTGTTTCCAGATGTTCCATAGTTGATATTAGATAAATGCAAAGCAGAAACTGTCTGAAAGAACTAGCTTTGAGCAGTTACTGAACATAGTGTTTTTTGGTTTTTGGTTTTGTTTTGTATTTTTTGTTTTCTTTTCTTTTTTGTGATTTTGTCTCCAGGCCACTGTCATTTCATACCTGGAATAAAGAAAAATATATTTATATTGTAAAATATCAGATTTGGTCCTACTTATTTTAACCTGATTTTGGATTTTTCATTTTGGCTGAGCTTCCTGGCTTCCAAACCTACACCTAACCTTTACTTCCTGCTGATCATTCACCCAGTGAATCTGGGCCCTCTTCCCCCCTTCATCTGAGTCTTCTTAGAGACTGGAATCTTAGTTCCGGCTTGGTAAAGGGGGAACATCTACAGAATATCTCATGATAAAACACTCAGGTTAACCAAAGATAATTTATTTTCTGGGCAATTTTAGACTTTTGTAAGAATGAAAGATGTTTTAATTTCAAAACATTTTGTCCTTTTTGGTAAACATTTTAAATCTTCTACAGCACATTATCTATGAATGGTTAAGATGTTTTGCTCATCAATTTCTTTGTAGCCTAACAATTTACAAACATTATTTCCAAATTTTCCACACTAATACTTTTTGTTTTCCTTTCCCAGCATCATCATAAAGCCGGCAGTAGAAAATTTAGTCAGAGGTTGTCAACACTGGATTTACTTTAGAATCACTTGGGAAACGTTAAAAAAGTTCTAGAGACCTGGTATTACACCCAGAAATATGATGTGATTAGTGTGCATGAACTTACACATTAATGATTTTTAAAGGTCTGAGGTGATTTTAATATGCAGACTTGAGAAACACTGAGGTAGCTCACATCCAGGATCCACAGAAAAACTCAAGCGCTTCTTACATTCTTTAGTCACGTGAGTTCTATCCTTGAAGCAAGTTAAATATCTAAAAATCTACAATTTAAGCCCACTATAAATGTGTTCTTATAGAATTATTGATTGTATTTATAATTAAGGTGCTTATGAATAAAAACAACTAGAAGATGATATTTTTTTTCCTTGATTAATTTGAAGAAATATTGATGAGGAGTGTTTTGATTCATTTTTTGCAATCTCTGTATATTTTTAAAAATTTTTAATTCTTAATTATGCTGTCTCATCCTTGACTGATGATAAGTTCTTCAATAAAGTTTTATAACTTTAAACATGGAGACCCTACACAGTATATAATCAGGCTTTATGACTATTCTGCATATGTAAATTGGGCTGTAAAAGATTTATTGCAATTTCTAATCATTTACACTAATGTGTCAAGAAGGTCTTTTTCCAAGTGTTGATCTGATACAAAGAATTCCACCAAATAATTCATATTTTTAGTTGGCCTTATTTTATTTATTGCAAGATAACATTGTAAAATACCAACTTTGCGACCTCTTCTATTCACTGTTTTCCAATATTTCTATTCATTTCTCTTTTTATGGTTCTTTTTAATTGTCTAAGATTTGTAGTATAATTTTCAGTAGTTGTGGTGAAAATGCAAAGGTCATTGTTGGTAACTATTCACTTATTCACTCTATCAGTAACTTAATGTTTAAAATCAGCTATCCAAAATTCTCCAAACTTTAGACAATCTCTTTGCTTCAGAAACAACTAATCTGAAATCCAGCTTCAAAATTAAATTTGATGGTTCAAGGGAAATCCTGTCACACCAGCTATTGTGTTTGGAATAGCAATTCAGGTGTAAGCTAATCCTCATATGACATTACCTTTAGACAAAGTGAAGGATGTAATTTGAGCTTATAAACAAATTTGGGGATAAGATACAGAGGCAATGATTTGCTAGAGAATTCTTAGAATAAATTTTCTTCTCTCTTAAATCAACCAAAGGAAAAAATAACATTTCTTCTCTTGGACATCCTGATTTGGGAGTAAAATGCTTAAAATGCTACAGCCATTTTTACACACACACACACACACACACACACACACACACACACACACTCAAAATGAGGCAGAGGGTGAATTTGAATGAATTACATTGATTGAATTATATAAAAGAACAAAGTTACCAATCAAGCCAATTTTCAAGTTTGATTTATATCTACTCTTCTAGTTATATAAGACCTAAAATTTCCACTTCACAGAAGAGAATTTAATTTTTATTGGAAGTTGAAAATATAAACCCTATGTGCTTTTATCTGTCTAAGGTCTGGATCTAATAGGGATGCTATTCATCTTTTACTGTTTCATGTAGATTTCTGTTAGCTATCAGTGACAATGTTAAGTACTTTTACACCCCTATTCCTGACTTGATAAGAGTTTCCATTGAGTATTCATTTTGAATGTAGCAAAATGTTTTCTCATAATAAGCATGACTAGGTGGATATTCTTTATGCTGTTAATGGAGTTAATAATCTTAAGAGATTACTCATGTTGAAAATATTTTGAATTTTTAAAGTAAAATTTGCTAGGTCATTATAATATACTTTAATACATTTATTCACGGTATATTATTCTTTTAACACCTAATTGCATTATTTAAGAAAACATTTCAAAAGATCAAAGACCAGAGTAAAATTCTAAAATATTTTACTGAGAAAGATTACCTGAATCCCAAGGAAACACAAATCACATTGACATCAAATGACAGCTCTGGTAGAAATAACATGATAAAATAATATTCTAAAGATACTGAAAATAAAATGTGAATCAAAAATATTATGTGTACCTAAAACAATTTTCATATAAGGAGTGAGTACATATATACTTGAGTATAAAAAAGCTTAAAAGTGCAATAACCAAATATTCTCCTTGGAAACATACTTATCAGCTTTAGTTCAGGGAATGTAATAATGTCTGCAGGATACAGTAAGACATAAGAGAAAAAAGAGCAAGAAAATAATGTACCAAGTGCATTGTCTGAAAAGCTAATTACAACATAGTTTTCAACTCCTTAAAATGCAGAGCACTGCTTCATAGTTGAGTGCAGAGTAGTATGTCAAGAACAAAGACAAAGTCTAAATCAATAGTCATGTTCATACAAATTTGTTTCAGAAATTTATGGAGGAGAATAAATAAGAGCACAAGTCTTAATAAGTTAGATGTAATCACTCAAATTAAAATTCAAAATAACACAACTTAGCTCTCAAATTAGCAGAACAACCACAGCAAAATGACCTAAGTAATGAAAGGCAGGTAGGGAAGGGGAAAGACACAAAAGCAAAGTGCAGTAATAAAAAAAAATAGTTTCTTTCCATTACACCTTAACAGAGATAAATTAGCTCAAACTCTATACTTTGAACAGATTGTAAAGAACTGAAAATGCACCTACTAGTCCCCTGTAAGGCAGACCATGAATAATCTTTTTTTTTTTTTAGAATAGTTATGGCTTACTATCTGGCTTTGATTGGATGGTATATTAACATCACACATTTTAGTGCACTTGCACCCACTTACCAATATACAATAATTAATAGGAGAAGCAAAATTTGATTTTCAGATGGGCCTATTTTTAAAGATAACTGTTATCTTTTTTTCTACATGTTCATAGTCATTTCACATTGAACAACAAAAAAGGGGGGTAAATGAAATACTTCAGAATATTTATGTACTTTTTCTATTACTCTATGTCATGAGAATGAAAAAGTCTTTTCCATTATACAATCTTTGTCTTCTTGTTTTATGTTCTGCTATGAGTGTTCAATTCTTTGATATAAATGTATGTTTTAAAGTAACAAATGTTAACCTACCTTTGTTACAAATTATATTATAAATATGTGTCCAATATCTTATACATATATAAGGTAGGTAATATATATTTGCTATATAATTATCATACATATCATTGTTGATACAAAACTACATACAAAAACAAGTTCTGGTACCCTTATTTGAGAATCTAGACAGACTGACCTGGGAATACTTGTCCAAATTAGGAGAGCAGATAATTCAACACTTTGAAAACATGAGCACTGTTATCATTAATATATATGCTGAACTTGGTGCTAAGACTCCCTTGCTGGAATTGAAGTTCCAAGAAGGCAGATTTTATTTGTCATTTTTCACTTTCAATATGCCTTGCCTACCAATGTTGTAGCTTATAGTAGTTACCTAGGAAGATTAATTTTATTTGTCAAGCTGGCTGGTCAAGGTGATGACCAGGGACCTGGTAAAATGCAATTTGTTATGTCTGTGAAGGTGTTTCTAGATGAAAATAACTTTAAAATCAGGAGAGAATAAAAAAGGCCAGTCCTCATCAATGTGGATGGGCATCATCCAAACTGTGCCAGGTCAGATGAAGCAAAGAGGTAGAGGACTTGGTCCTAGAATTGAACTAGAGTATGAAATTACGTAGTTCTCCAGGGTATAGACACCATAAAAATGGAACTACTCAGACTCCATAACCATGTGAGCCAATTCTCATAATAAATCTCCCACTCCTTCCTTCCTTTCTTCCTTCCTTCCTTCCTTCCTTCCTTCCTTCCTTCCTTCCTCTCTCTCTCTCTCTCTCTCTGTCTCTGTCTCTCTCTTTCTCTCACTCTTTCTCCTCTTCTCTCTGCCTGCCTGTATCTAACTATATCTTTATATGTCTATATTCTTTATCTATAACTATCTATATTTATACATTTAATATACATAGAACCTGTTAATTCTAGTTCTCTAGCCCACCCTGACTAATATAGTACCTAATATATATAAGTGTTGAATAAGTGAATAAATATATGAAACTAAATCTGACTCTATCATCAAGAAAACTATAGTATTATAACTTGTCAGAATATATAGATTTCCTAACCAAAAATGAATTGGAGCACTGAGATGACCCAGACCTCTATAGATTTCAGGTGGCAGCTGAGAACAAACAAGAATTGCATGAGTATAACCCATCAGAGTGACCCCACCTCAGTTCAGTATGACATGACTGGGAAAAATCCCAGCATGGGCTGCTTGCTTTCTGGGCAGGAAAAGAGTAGACTAAGTGTATGCTGAAGGTTCAAAAATTTAAATGAAATTTGCATGAGAATTTTTGAAGAATTATATACACCAGAATAACAAAGCTTCCAGATAGCATCTTGCACCCCCCCAAAAAAAAAACTACTTCTCTAACTCCAGAGTGATGTTATCCATCCTTTTTCTTTCTTTGTGCTCCCTAATCCATGTGCATTTGGCTGAATGCTGAGTGTTTTGTTCAACTCCATAAAAAAACACGCAAGAAATAAAATGCTGCTGTCTGCTGATCATTTCCCAGGGGGGCATGTGTGACACTAGAGAATGAGAGAAAGGAGGACATGGTAGCTATAAAAAGCTAGGCTTCTTTTGTTTGGAGAGAAACTTAACATATTTCATTAAAAGATTTCCAGTAGAAAGATCATAGTGCAAGCTCCAGCTTCAACTTTAGGAGGAATGAGACTATAAGAGCCATGGGTAGATAAGCATTGAAAAATTCATTTTATTGACCTTTCCCAAACTAAGTTATTTGTGCTTATATGGAACACAAATGGCAAGAAGAAATCAACTTCTACTATAGCTTTCAAATGACAATAACCTAATTCTCACCTATTACAAATGCTAGTTCCCAGTCTTTTCTCTCATCTCCAGGTCTAGTTATATTGTATCCCACATGACTCCAGAGATCCCTTACCTGTATTTATGTACCACCTCCCTGGGCCTCTATGTAACATAATTTACTGGAGTTTAAGGATAATATTAAGAAATCAAACTACCAAAGAGAAAAATGTAAATATTAGATATTTATAATTTTATCATCCATTGGCCATACCCATTCATAAGTAGAATGTTCCTTACTAGTTTTCTTTTGTTGCAATCATAACACTGCAGATCACTTATCTATACCAAATGAGAGTCTCATATTTTTCATACCTTCAAAAAAATTACTTAGATATTATTTCAAAGCCCTAAAATCACAAAACATTATATTGGAAACATACCTTGCGCACATTTGAAGATCTTCTTTCTCTAATGTAGTAGGTTCTATATGTTCTTACTCGGTCCCTCATTCCTTCCTTCTCCCTGATTTTGTTAGATGCAGCAATATACCCATCAAAGTACAGTAAACTATAATTACCCATGGATTCTGTATTTATAAATGCGCTTACTTGCTCAAATTATTTATATCTGAAATTAATCTCTGGACATTTTCCATTTGTGCACATCTGCAGAGTCGTAGAAAAATTGAGTTACTGGACATATGTTCCCAACCAAGTGCAAACAGGGAAGCATTCTGCCTTCTTGTTTCATCTCTCATAATCCAGGAAAATGCCCCTTTTGGCAGGCTAGTTGGTGTCATATTTTTCATATTTTGTGCTTTATATTGATGATTTTCCCCATTTGAAGTGTCCCACAAGTAGAGTGCTAAAGGGTTGACTAGTTCCCAAGCCTCAGGAGATGATGATGTGTGGTGAGCTATTTTGCTGTGCTGCCTTGTGTGGGCGTGAGCCTAATTCTTGGGCTGAGACCCAGTTCTTTGTTTTCAGCCACTCCCTAGAATGGAATGTATCAATTGTCCAGCTCCTGGAACAAACTGTTTTCAAGAAGTGCTTGTTGTTTTGCACAAGCTGGAACTGGGTGTCTCTTGCCTTGTGTGCAAGTGCTGGGTCTATCATTCTATTGGCTGCTGCTGTGTTGCTATGCGCTCTTTGTCCAATGGTGTATGAGCAGGGCTGCAGTTGAAGTATATAAGGGGTGGTTTTTTCGGGCTCGGGGTCTTTCCTCTCATCTATACCTAATGGATGCTCCCAATAAAGCGTGTTAAAGAAGAATCCTGTTGTTGTCGTCATTCCTGCTGGCGGGTAGATGCGACAATGATGTGCCTTATGGGGAAAGAATGTATCCCATGTACTTATTTTTGTGTGAGTTATACTGCTGTTGGCTGTGAGCTCATAAGGAAAGGAGAGTGCATATAACATAAGGAAAGGAGAGTGCATTTAGACAGAAGCACATAAAATATAAGGTTATATATTGATCAGTTGATAAAAATGTTGTCACCTGAGGCTCATAGAATCCTGAACTTGAACACACTGCAGTATCAATGATGTAAGATTCAGTAGTTCAAGGTTCACAGCAACTTTGTAGACCATAATTATGAAAATTATGAAAAATCGACTTTTCTATTCTCTCAAACATTCTTTTAACCCTGTAGGGTCTTCTAACTCAATCCTGACAGAATTCATCTAAACATAGGACTCTTTTTCTAGATTTAAAAAAAAAAAAGAGGTGGGCAGGTTAGTCTGTTCCTTCCCTCTTGTTTTATACTGTGAATGGCAGTATATACAATGGTGAGGTAAAGAGTGAGAGAACCAGAGCGATGCTGGACCTCATGCCACTCAACTGTGAGAGAAGCTCTAGTAGGCATCGTCTTCTAGCTTTTTTGTTATCGGATATAAAGAATCCCCAATATAGAATGCCAGGTTTTGTGTTGCATGCTTCCTTACACAATCCTGTTTTTAGTAATTCTTGAACAAGATAATTAGTATACCAATCTAAGGCATAAGGAAGGCTTTCCTTCAAAACAAGGCAAACTATTTATATTACTAATAGGAGTTAAGAGCGACATCACCTAGGGATTCACTCCAGCCTTCATCCTACAGTATATAAAATGGTTCAGGTTCTTTTAAAGCATATCCATTTGACCATCTGCAATAAACACAAAGTTATCTGCATTCACATAAATTTGTGAATAATAAATAATCTATGGGATTATTGGCTCCTTAAGACTTTTTAAACAAATTTACCTCAATATGTACTTTTTTTCTATTGCGGTAAAAAATACAAAACATGAAATCTGCCCTCAACACATTTTTAAGTATACAGTGTTATGAACTCTAAACATGAGGTTGTACAGCAGATCTCTAGAATGTTTTCATCTTTATTAACTGAAATTTTATACCCACTGGAGAGCAACTCCCCAATCTCCCCACCCACCAGCCTCTGGCAACCACCTTTCCATGTTGTTTCTAGAAGTTGCACTACTTTGGGTATCTCATGTGAGTAAAATCAAGCATTATTTCTCCTTATGGCTTATTTCAATTAGAATAATGTCCTCAAGCCTCATCTATATATTATAAAGGGAAGAATTTCCTATTTTTAATATTCTAATGTATTTATCCATACATAATGTCTTCTTTGTCCATTCATCTGTTGATATATTGGGTTGCTGCTGAATCTTGGCTGTTGCAAATAATATTACATTGCTCATAATGTAATGTAATGTATAAATTTCTCTTAAAGTTTTCCAAGAAACAGGTTAGTTGAATCATGAGGAAGTTTCAGAAACTTCTATACTGTTCATGCTTCCATGCAGACTTCCCACAGTGGAAGACCTTCTCTTTTCAGTTTTACTTGAGACTCTGAAGCCTTTTAAACATTTCTGTGGATGTATGTCTTCTTTGTATTGTCAATGTAAATTCCTAATGTTAGTGTTGTTTAGTTTCTTTTTGCAGGAGTTTATAATTGCTTTCTACCCCTGGTGTCTCTCTGCAGTACTGTTGGTCCTCTCTCTGGAGCAACAGTAAACTACTTGGCTCATTCTGTTGCTCTCAGTTGTTTCTAGACATCCAGAAATCACCAAGTCTTGTCAGCACATTGAGTCAGGCAGGACAGAAACCAATCTCCCAGTTAGTCTTCCTTCAATGTACATTTTAGTCTACTATTTACCAGCCCAGAAAGCAAGCAGCCCATGCTGGGTGTTTTCCCAGTCATGTCATGCTGAGCTGGAGGTGGGGTGTCCCTGGTGAGTTATGCTCATGCAATGCTTCTTTATTCTCAGCTGACACCTGACACTTGGTGTCTACAGTGAGCTGGGTCTACCTCAATGCTCCAGCACAGGCAGACAGCAATGAATCCCTCAGGTGGCCACCATACTCAACTCTTTCCCTCCAGAATGAAAGCCTACAATTTACAAGGTTTTGCCCACTTGTTTTTTATTGAATCAGGGGGAAGAGTCTGCTGAGCAAGTGCTTTCTAGTCCAAATTATTGGTCTTGTTCTCAACAGCTCCCAAACTGGAATACTTTCTTGTCACTATACAGATTCAGGCAAGCAGAAACCTGTCCCTTGGAAGGTTCCCCAAATAGTCAGAGTATTGAATACATTATCCACCTCTTTCCATCCCCAGATGAGAACTGAAGACTTCTTCCTGATGTGCTGTTCCAGCAGGAGGTTTTATGTAAAAAGGGAGCCCACTGGCTTTGCTGTGGCTGGTTCTGTGTTCACCTGGGATGCAGAAACCTGTCAAGTGACTTGTAAATTACTCACAGAAGCAACTGCTGTGTGTATTATTGTCAAATCACAGCATGGCAGAGGAGGATCTGGAACTTTCTGTTGTCCATCATGCTAACATCAGTGCTATTTTTGTTTTTTGTTTTTGTTTTCTAATAATCCTAGTGAGCTCACTAAGTGAAGTGGCAATGTGAGCAACATATTCTATTATCAGACAGGATAGTTGTGTGTGTGTGTAGTGGGGTTTTCTGTTTGTAAACAACAGAGATGAACTCTGACAAGATCCCAGTCTGGAGTTTATGAGAAGATTAGAACAGCAAATTGTAATAAAGAAAAGGCTGAACAATGCTACTTCAGAAGAACATAAGAATAGGGCATCTCCACATAGCTGAGTGTAAGGAAGGAATGGATAAGCTTTCCAAGACAAGGTCACTGGAAGAGAAATCATCAGCTCCAATTGTGTGCTTTCAACAAAATTCAAATTCAAGGGCAATTTCCTCATTTCCTTGCTTAGGTTCCATGCCCACCTTTAGAGTCATACTAAGACTGTGGTGCAGAAGAGGTGGTTCTGTATAGAAAAGGAGATGCTTTTAACCAGGAAGAAGGAACTGCTTTGTAGGCAAAAACACCACATGCCCATTTAATTTCTCTCATGATCCTATTTGATTTTGTGAAGAGTGATACCTTCACTTGATTAAATCATTCTTTCATGTCTGTCTTACTCCAAAACTTTTGTTGTAACTCAGTAGCTTATAGAATAAATATGAAACTCCTAACATTCTATTCAAGGATTTTATTTATCTGAACTCAATTTATGTATCTGTCTCATCCCCAATGGAAATGGCCAATGGCACTTCCCCACCCCCAATGAACTCCTGCAATATTCCACTGTGACCACACAGGCCGATTCCAAGTGTTCAAATATATGAAACACTTTTAAGTATTTGTACATACTGTCCATTTGCCTGAAATATCTTCCCCCCCCCCTCTCTCTCTCTTTCTCTTCTTCTCCTCTAACCTATTCCCCAAAGCAGATATAAGGAGCTTACCATCTTAGAAGAAAAGGAACTTAGAGAAGTAAGGTATACACCTGCCAAACACCCCAACACAAATGCTTAACTTCCCAGCGGAGCATTATATATAAACTTTGCTCAGTTTGTGCTCTATCATCTTCAGTAACAGAAAATTTACTGCTTTTTGAAGCAGCTCATTTTACATTGTGATAAATTTGACTCTTGGAAACCTCTAAAAAGTCAAGGCCAGAAAAATACAACTCATTCTTTTCTAAATCATATATCAATTCTTCAACAAAACCTATCATAAATTTCAGAAGAAAATTAATCACATTCCCATTTGTGCTTCCAAAGATCTTTGTTTATACTAATAAGATCACACTCATTACTATCTATAGAATTAATTTTCCCCACCTTCATTCTCACTCCTGATTTAGATTTTCTTATATAGAGGCACTTTATTAACTCTTGATTTCTAGTGCCTAGCACAGTAACAAATAGAAAAAAAAATTAATAAATCATTGTTGAAAACATATTAAATTTTACAATAATGCAATCAAATCATATATTTTTTGTTAGTAGTTTTATGAGTGAAAAACTTGAATGAAATAAGCAGTATAATAGATTTTACACCTGTAAAGAATGTATTGTGTATTTAATCTTACGTGATTTCAAACTATTTTGCTCCTACTAATATGATTAATTATTAATCATATTAATATTAATATGATTTAATTTAACTGTGTGTTACTTTGTTTCTCCAACTATGGAACTTATAGTCAACATGTAAAATTTATTGAGTTAGATTGGATATTATAGTTCATATTTTTCTGTGAATAATAACACTCACAGAATCTTTTGAGTTCTTTTCTAACCAGGTTCATTGTCTTACTTAAATATTATGAAAAATTTGCTATCATGTTATGACTATGATATTAATAATAATCAATGTTGTTGAAATCATGAATTCCAAGGAAATATAAATTCCTTACTTTTGCTTATTTTAGCCCATTTATATTTGTTTTGTTTGTGTCTAGTTGGCTTATTGATAAAACTTTGGCTTCGAAAACAAACGATAAAATAGCCCTTGAGATAGACATTATCTGTTATGTACATTCAGAGCATAAGTCTTCCAGGACTGATGTGTGACTGCAGTGATAGGTCCCATCTCTCTCCTGTATTGCTAACAAACTTAACATGATGTTTCATGATATGCAAATTCCAGCCAGCCAGACAGACACAGACAAAAAGGCAAGGCATGCACTTTCCCTTTCATTGTATGACAGAAGTGATTCACATAATATTTTTCACATCTATTGCCCAGAATTCAGTTACATGACTGTACCTAGATGCCAGAGATGCTTGGAAAGAATATCTTCCATGGTTCACCCATGATTAAGCTTAATACCAAAATTTCCATTTACAAAGAAAGGGTGAGAATGAAAAATATAGCACAACTAGTAGTGTCTGCTGCAATTTATTCTCATTCTCTTACCATATGATGTCAAATAGTACAGCTCAGCAAATAAAATGCCTAATCCCTTTTCCTCTCAGGGGAGGAGGAGAATATTAATCTTTTTGGCCACTTGATATGATTTCTTAGGAGCTTCTTAGAATTAGAGGTTATACAAAGTCTACACTACTAATACCACTGACATGTTTTTATTTAGTTATTTGCAAGACATTCAGAAGCAGTAATAATATTTTACTTCTATTCACTGGTATGTAATAATTAAATATAGTAATATAGCATTCTTTTTTCAGTAGTGGGGCTTGAATCCAGGGGTGCTGTACCATTGAGCTACATCTTTAGCCCTGTTATTTGTATTTTGAGAAAAAAAAATCTTACTCAATTGCCAAGATTGGCCTCTAATTTGCAATCTCCCTGCACTAGCCTCATGAGATGCTGGGATTATAAGTGTGCCTCACCATGCCTAACATAGTTTTATATTTTGTTATTGGTCTTTAGATTGATATCATCCTAAAAATCAAATTCACTTCCTTGACCACCACCTCTCTTTCTTCTGTTTTGCTCCCATGCCATTTCTATGATTACTTTTTCAACACCTGTCTAGAACCTATAATAACAGTACATTTTGGATGGCATTTTAAAAGGCCAAAGAAAACTTACCAATTAATAAGTATTGCAATCATTATAGTCAACAAAACCTTTTCATATTTTCTCTAAAAATAATCAATAATATGAAGTGGTTCTCAGTGAATCAAATAATATACAAAAAATAATTATTTGAAAAGGCATTTGGGAGTACACAGGAAGCAGAAAGAAAAGGCAGTTTGAGTAAAAGCATTAAATGTCTAAGTATAGCAAAGATAATAACTCTTAACCTACTCACCCTATCAAATGCAAGGCTTCTAACATACTTCTATTCACAGTCATTCTTAGATTAATTTCCCTCAAATACACTTCCTCTAAAACCATAGTACACCATCATCATGTTCTTCCCATTGCTGTAAGTAAATAAAGGGATGATTTTTCCCCCATCCCTACTATTCAGCATGTGAAAAGGAAAGCACACAAAGACTTCTCAACAACAAAATAAAACTCATAAAGCATGCAGTGTTGAAGTTGTACATTAATAAGTCGGTTGTCCTGAGAGACAGTGAGAGAGCAGCTTATTAGTACATAATCCCAATCATGTGCATTTATTTATGTCTGCTTTTTCTTATAAAATAATAAATCTTTAAAGTGGACAAAATCAAATAACACTGAAATATTTTAGAGTGAATATTTATTAATAATGATAATGATCTCTGAAAGTTGCATCCTATGTTGTCTTAATGATAATCTAGAATCTTTGAGAGAAGTTTAAATTTTTCCTCTGTGTACCAAACCAGAAAAAAATATACAGTAAATATATATTCTCTAATAGCTTGATTCTTACTATATAGAAAATATTTCTGTATTTGTGAATTTGTTTTCTGAAATTGTCAGATAAATAGTTCATTTTTAAATCAGGAAATAATATTTAGATAATCGTGTTTTTACATGAAATATCAATATGAAGATAATGCTCATGTTGGTGAGGATAATAATTAACAGGCTTGTTTACATGTTCTTTTAAACATTTTTTAAATTTGATTAACAAATTGTAAGGATACATATTTATGTGATATAACCTAACACTTTGATGCATACGTATAATATGTAATGATCAGATCAGGGTAATAGGCATCTCTGTCACTCCAGATAGTTATCATTCTTTTGAATACTTACATTTCCTTTCTGGGGATATGGAGTACTGACTCAGAAACCATATGATCACATTTTATCCTAAGAAAGTAATTGGAGATATGCTCCAAGCTTTATATGTACCCATTTCATTTCAGTATTATTTGTACCAATAAAAAATTTGACAACGCTAAAATTCAAAAGGAATCATTCAAAGAAATTACAGTCAGTCCATTTAATGAAAAACTTGTAAATAATTAAAAATCACAATCACATAAGCTTTATAATAGAAAAATTTTAAGGAGAAACAAGAGATATAACATAAAGTTGATTATGCATTATTGCTGTGGTTTAGATATAAGGTGTCTCCCAAATGGTCATATGTGAACCAATACAAGAATGGTTAGACATGAAATGATTAGATTATGAGAGTTATAGCCTAATTGGTGATTTGATCCACTGATGGTTTAACTGGGCAGTAACTGTAGGCAGGTAGGACAGGGCTGGAGAAAGTAGGTTACTGGGGGCATGCCTTTGAGATTTATATCTTGTCCCTGGTGAGCAGTGCTCTCTTCTTCCTGATTGTTATATACTGAGCTCCTTTCATCCACTATCCTTTCCACCATGATGTTCTGCCTCACTTCATTCCACCATAATGGAGTTGGCCATTTATGGATTGAGACTTCTGAAGCCATGAGCCCCAAATAAACTTTTCCTCCTCTGTGTTGTTCTTCTCAGGTCTTTCAGTCACAGCATTCAAAAGCTGATGAAAATAGCTATCATATCAATTTGTGTATTGAATTTTTAAGAAGTTAAGAGCATTTTTGTTGTTGTTTCTATCATTTCTAAAATTTTATCTACAAATTATACATCAAAAAGAGCTAATGTGAAATAAGCATATCGATGATGTTTATTGCAGGCATAGTTTCCCCAAACCTTGTCCATCTGATTAAGTACTATTACATTATAGTTTGGTTACAACATAAACAAGAAGATACTGGTATCTCCAAAATAGAAATATATTGGGTTGATGCAACTTGGACACAAAGATTAGTAAATAAGATTCCCACAAGTCAGAAATCCAAGAGACACCATTCCTATGGCAGTTGAAATAAAAACACAAAATCCCCTTGAGTTTTAGAGTATACAGCCTGCATGAATACATGAGAAAAGATTTGTTGGAGCCCAAGAAGTGATGATGATGAGAAATAGAGGGATCCAGAGGATCTCCTCAGAGTTGAGTATCACTTCAAGTTAAGATTCAATAACTATGACTTACAGACCATTAATTTTTTTTTTTAAACTGGAACACAGTCACACTCAATTTGTTCACTGATTATTGCTGCCATTATGTTAAAAAAGAAGCAGATATCCAATGATATAGATCATAAGATGAAAATATTTTACTTTGTTACTCTACATAATAAAGCTTTAGCCTGAAGTACATTGCAATCATGAAAACAAATCAAATAAAAAAATGAATAGGTAAATAAAAAAGTTCAGAGGGTATAGTTGATGTTGCTCTTGACCATAAGTATTTGTGGTTCTCTTTTCCTTTCAGGCATGCAGAGATGATGATATGATGATAAAATTAATAAGAAGTCCTCATTGGAAGTATGAGTGACTACATTCTAAAAAATGCCGCTGCAAATTTAATAACTGAGACAGAACATATGTTCTACTAAGACTCTCCTATCTACATATTTTAGGTTGTAACTCACCATAGTATTAACATATTTTATCAGAATGAATTAGGGTCTTGTGAGGAAAAATAAAATTAAGAATCATTAAACATCATTTTACCTAAGGTTTTTAAAAAATCTTAATTTTCATATATCTATTTTTTGCCCATATTATAGTAGTTCATTATTTTAGTAATAATAAAGTTTATGGTGAGTCTGTTCCTTTTTAACTATAGCAAAAAGGGCATAGATTTTTAAAACTTAAAATAGAATTAGAATACAATTTTTGTTCTCAAAACAAAAGGAGAAATTAGAATGGTTATATTTTTTAACTACTTCTGATTTTCCTGGTGTCAGGGATTGGTTAATAAAGCTCATAAACTTAAGATTTTCCTATCAATCATTAATTTTCCATCAGGTTGAAACTGAGATACTTTGTAAGATTTCCCCATTATGTCAGAATGAATGTCGAAATGAAGTTTGACCAGATTTCTCTGGTACACAACCTCATTGCCCTTCAAAACCTAAACATCATAGAATTTGGCAAACTTCTCAAGCATTTAAATTAAAATTCAGTATGTATCATTTTTGGACCAAGCTTCTACACATTCTTGAATAAATAAAAAAAAATTAAGTTTGGGCAAACTGAAAAAAGCCTTTAATATATGACATTAAAAAAAATCTTGAGGAAATTTCTCCTCTACATATATTTCCCTCTTAAAATAGGAAAATAGTATGTTTTCCATAAGAAAATTATTAAATATATAACATATATTATTTTTAAAATCATAGGAAATGGAATAAGTAATATATTCATACTTTAATATATATATGTATATAAAATATATGAAATGTATGAAATTATGTACATATAATCTACAGATAATAATTGAGAAAGATTTTATAATGAGTATTTAGTAATTACGTTTTGAAACAAAAGAAAAGCAAACAAGGGTAATAAATTTTGGCAAAGTACACTTCAAAGGAAATAACTTAATCATACAATTTCTATTATATCTTTGTTATTATTCTACCTGAACTGTTGTAGCACATTTATTTCATAAATTGAGTCACAAAGGATTTTTTTTTCAGGATCAAATTGGTAAAACTATTTGAAGCATGAAGAAAAGATCACAAGGGCCAACTGGGAACAAAACATGGTGATCAGAATTCAAGATAAGCCACAACACATAATAATCCTAATTACCAATCTTTAATTAAACCACAGGGAGGATTTATGCCCTAAATAAACTCTTTCTCACAACATTTTCTGACTTTAAGATTGAATGCTTTGATATTTCTAAATATCAGCCAAAGAGGAAACTTATTATTTACTATCCTATGATCTAAAGACAGGAACAGCATATGTTCATTGCAAAGTTCAAGACAAAATATGGTCTTCAGGGGTATTGTTGCAAAATATTTTAAATTAGCAGGCTAATTAATTCTAACAAAATTGACAATTTAAGAATGCACAATTTATGAATTATAGAATAGATATTGTAAATTGATACTGTAGTTAATGAATTTAAACATAACCTGATATTATGAAGTAAATTTCCTCCAATGGGGGTGGGGATGAAAAATGAATTTTATGTAGTTGAATGTAGAGTATGGATTAGCCCATACACAAAGGGTTAGCCCATTACTCGGATGGGTTAGGCCATTACTTAAAGAATATTGGATAAATTTTATAGTGCCCATTTTCCTACCTGTTGAATTAATTGAATTTTGCTTTACCAATCTCAGAAGTTCCTTCTTGGAGAGTCTGTACTTAAGCATAAGACACCACAGTTTAGCCAAGAAGTTATTGGCACTGCCATGATATTTTCTAAAATGAAAATCTAGTGGTAATTTTCACCCATTACAAACTTAGTCAAGAGAGGAGTCTTAATATAAGTTGACTTCTAAGGAGGGTGGCTAACTCTTCCCCTGAGATCTCAGGTGCTGTCCTGTGTGGAAAACTTTCCCATTCAAGATTTTTTCTTACATTCTTTGAGCCAGCCCAATTTTTCATACAAAAATAGCTATTTGCTGGTTGTTTGTTTGTATCATGTAAGTCAATCAAAAGTAATATCTGTTCTTTCAAAAATTTCAATGACAAAGTAATACTGAATCTTTAGCATTGCCAATCCAATACAAATATCAGTGCTGATATCTACACTCATCATTTCAAAACAAAATTTATTATTAAATGTAAGACATAATGTCTTAAACATATACATTTTTTTTTATTGCTTTGTCTAAGCAGAAACTACTACCAGTGCCCCAAACTGTTCAGCCTATTTTATTTTCAGTAATACAATCTTGGGAGAATAATGCAAATTTTAATGAAAATATTATAAGCAGCATATTTTAAATCCTAGGAACAATTAATGTCATTCCTTTTTATTGTGGTGACATTGTTTTTCTATGAGACTGTAGAAAATTGGCTAAAATTGTGTGACAGCTGCTACTGAACTCATTCAGACTGACAATATGCTAAAGTAGCTGTCTCTTCTAATATAGAAACAATATCGGGTAAAGCAATCTTTTTCATTTTATTTTTGAGAACTCTGTAACTTGGTATGTATCCTAGTCTGATTTTTTATAAAATAAGATCCAAAGCAGTTTACTCTATGTCCATCTTCCCTATTAGTTATTTATAAGAAAGAAGAAGATCTTGATCTGCTAAGAAACATAAACTTTTATCACTTGCAAGGAAATCTTTAAAGAGGACAACATCTCAGGTTTCAAGAAGAGAAATGTCAGCACTATTGAAAATAAGAACAGCAATCAAAAGAAGGGTAATTTAATCTTTAACAAAATATGGAAAAATTAAAAAGTGAATCTACTTTCCTTCAGTTTCTGATTTTTAAGTTACTTCAGAGTGGGGAATGAGGCATAACATGCTTTATATCCAGAAGCTTTTTTATCGAATCTAGACAAATACTGTATAAAGATAGAAAAAGATGAGCAATTCTTGCAGAAAGTTAACAGGCATGATGCACAGAACAA